>NC_090234.1:9174761-9457261 GCF_024489055.1 Chanodichthys erythropterus
GTCACCTACATCTTGGATGCACTGGGGGTAAGCAGATAAACATCAAATTTTCATTTTTGGGTGAACTATCCCTTTAAGTAGTGCATTCTTAACATTGAATATTTATGCAACAGCACAAATAACAAACATGTATAATTGAAGTAAAATCCAGCACACATCAGATGATGATTTGTCCCTTTCTACTTGGAAAGCAGAGCTTAGTTCATTTCCAGGAGAGTTTCATGTATAAAGTTTAAAATGAAGGTTATTGCTAGATGTTGAGTTGAAAACCACTAAGCGAGCATCATGGGAAAAGCCCCAAACCTAATTAAAGTGAATGCATGGGTTTCATTTCCACTGCTAATTCAATCACTGCCAACACTGACACCTCTAGAGCTCTCCGTTCAAATGACCTCTGACCTTGATCAATGCCTGCTTGGCACTCCTGCACAGCCAGAGGCCTGACAGTGCCTCTCTAAGCATATTCACATTGCATGACAAATCTAGTTTGTGGTCCGAAAGTTTCAAGCCACAACGGACTAAATAAAGTTTCAAAGTTTATACATCTTCTAAACATGCTAACAAGTTACATGTGATCATGTGTTGAGGATAAACAAACAGAGGAATACACAAACAAATTCCTCAGCACAAATGCACAATTAAACACACATTCATAAATCACAGATTCACATATGTGTCCGAACTGTGTTCACATAAGCAACCTCTCTTCACTCAGTGGTCCATTTGTAACCGCGGGCACTTAGGAGAGCTCAGCTGTAGCACTCAGAGAGGCCTGAAATGTGATCAGTGCTCCTCTGTTTGTCCTGGAACCTCTACAATGGCGCTCTCAGAGGAGAATAAGGCCACCTCTCTTTGAATCAATACATGCTGCCTTGTAAACAACACCAATGACACCACCAAAACACCCCATTTTATATAAAAAAGGACTCAAGAACACAAATGTGGCCAAGGACATCAATGTCATATCATCGCCTGCAGGCTTTTCAGCTTTTGCATTCAACAGCATTGGTTCTAAACTTATTTAGTTTCACGGCCCAAATTTTACATACAAAAACAGGCACATTTCAGCCCAATATTAATCTTTTCTTTTTTCTTATTTTTCCTTAAATACATAAATTCTAAATATATAAAAATAAAAGCTAATTAAAAGTATCAAAGGGGAGCTATTATGCCCCTTTTCACAAAATGCAATATAAGTCTCTGGTGTCCCCACAATGTGTCACAGATAAATTATTATAGCTTGTAAAATTTGCCCCAAAATACACTGTTTTAGTGTGTGTCCCCTTAATTAAATGCAAATGAGCTGCTGGTCCTGGCCCGCTTTCCAAAAGAGGGCGGAGCTTTAACAGCTCACGCTTCGGTTGCACAACAACAACAAAGCTGGAGAATCTCATGCAGCCAAAATGAGGATTGTTAGTAACGGTGTTCAGCCTTACATTGTTCAAACCGGAGTCGGAATCTGATGGAGAGACTCAGGAAGAAGTTACAACTTTTAGAATACATCTGGACATTTATAAATGGTTACTGGATAAATTTATGTAGTTGCTGTGGAGCTGATTCAACTCCTGGTCATGTTAACCTTTTGTGCAAATCCAGCATTGAATTGACCCTTGTTTGTGAAGCAGTCCAGCGTAAAGTAACGGCATGGCAACAACACCTTACTATAACAGCTCTTCCTCTTCTCTAAAGCAGCCCGACATGGCCTCACCCCCTTTGTTGCCTGTTCCTGGGGGCTGGGTTTATGTAAATTTTGGGATTTGTGATGACACCAACCCAGGAAGAAGCTTGTTGTAGTCTCTACCTGTGGTTTGTTGTAGTTCTTAAAAAGCGATTTCTGTAAAAGAAAATATCTCCCTTTGCTTTGAACTTTGAGGGTCGTAACTTTGAAGATGTTCGTTATGCTCTAACAGCAACAAAACACACTAAATAAAGTTAAAAAAAGATAAATCATAATCAAGGACCCTATAATAATAAATACTGTAATAGTGTAAAAATAATGGTAACATTTTACAATAAGGTCTCATTTGTATCAAGATTAATGTATAACATGAACTAACAATGAAAGAGCAATACATTTGTTACAGTATTTATTCATCTTTGTTAATGTTAGTTAATAAAAATCCAGAACATTGTTTGTTCATGTTAGTTCACAGTACATTAATAATTACATTACATTTTTGTAAATGTTGAAATTAACATAAACTAAGATTAATAAATGCTGTAGAAGTATTGTTAATTCTTAGTTCATGATAACAAATGTAGTTAACTAATGTCATAACTAATGAAACCTTAACACTGATCTTGACAGTTTTCACGATATTCATAGTCAGGAAACAGATGCTGACTGTTTCCTTCCCAACCTTCCCAATCTGAGCATAATATAATATTGCAGAACCATAATATGGAACCTTAAGTGCAACTTTTTTTCTGTTTACTTAAAAATAAATTCCAAAAGTTCTGTTCTGGGAGCGTTCTAAGAACCAAAGCCTAACATTCCCAGAACATTCTGGGAACCAATAATTGGAAAAACTATGCAGTTCACAAAGCGGATAAATGTGTTGTGGAGAGGGAGCCAGGCTCTCCATCAGCTCTCTCAGAGTGAAAGGAAAGGTCAGTGAAGGTTTCGCTCCACTTCGATGGTGCCAGCGGTAAACAGAGCGAGTAGTTGAGAGTGTTGACTAAACAAATGATTTCCTGGTTCCATAGACCTGCTCCCACCCCTTCCATTCCACAAGGTCAGAGGGACTCTCGCCCCCCTCCTACTCTCCTCTTTGCGTCTCCGCTCACTCTCCCACCCCAGCTCTGGGTAAAATTAGATTTGATCAGGCATCCTGCGGGACAGCTATTCTTCTGTGTTAGAAATGGCAGAGCGAAGCCCCCGCTGGAGCCCATCGCACTGAAGATGGATATTAGAAATGTAATGTGTGCCGCGCTTCTGGGACTGTTTACAGTTCCAAACATGTGTTTCCACCCTGCTTTTGCAGCACGGCTATAATGCCTCCAGTGTGCCCGCACCTTCCCAATCCGCTCATCAGCGGGCTTTCTCATTCAAATCAGCTTGAGATCAGACTGCTTAATTAGGCTGCACATTTCCCAAAGTGAAGCTCCAATGTGAGGAGCCTCTTTAAGACCCTTTTGAAATGAATGAGCCTCCACTCCAGAAACATTACCTTGTAGTTACCAGCACAAACACCAGCAGAGGCCTGAGAAAGCTGATATGAATTCGTGTCGTAGAAAGCGCCAGCTCGGCAGCTCCCTCATGCATCTGCTGGCAAGCTAACAGAGTGAATTTGTAATTTGTTTTTGGGGGTTCGTTTTGATTAGTTCTGGCTGTGATGAATGCACTGCATCAAAGGTAACAATAAACATTTTGCTCTGACATTACTGCAACTTAGTGATGCTCGCAAGTTCCTTGGTGTTGGGTTCCAAACACCATTGATGCACCGTGATATGTTACAAATGTACTCGGCGAGGCTAATGAATAGCTTTGCAGGCACTCCGACAGGAATGAGAAACAGCGACGCCATTTTAATACAATTATCACACAGCAAATGACCACATTGGGTAATGCATTTGCCTTTAAAGATCCTTATAAATTAATTAAAGACCTCTGTGGTTGATTCCTCTTTGTAAATCTGTCAAAGAGAATCATAATATTGTGCTTGCACTAAAAGCGCTCTAATTATGATTCAGTAATGACTCAGAGCAGAGCGGGTCACTCATTGTGAGGGCCCTGTACCATCTAACTGGCATATTTTATAATTAGAGAGCCAGCAAACGAAGGATTTCGAAGCATCTCGTCTGTGAAGTGGGATAGAGATGCAGCTGCACCTCATTAAAAGCAGCATTTCATTCTTGTTCAATGGCATAATCCTGTCGCTACGGACGACAACGTTGTGTCTCACCGCTCTATTAACGGAGAGATAGCTGCATACTTTCCTGGAGTGTCTCACTCTCTCCTTCTTGTGACATCTTTGTTAGGCAAAGATGTCACAAGAAGGTGTGTTAAAATTCCTATTTACACACTGTCAGGGCAGCCGGTAGCCCTGCCGCAGGATGGACACACAAGTGCGTGCAAACACACATACTCATCTGCATTAATGTGCCGTCTCATGCGAGCCCCTCAGGCTTGATCCCTCGTCTTGCCCATCATTGTGATGCCAAGAGTACCTCTGAAAATGAATCTGAATCCATCCACCAAAAGCTAATTAGAATATATGCCGAGTGAGAAATGTAAAACTCTGAAGGGGGAGAAAACTCTGGCTTTACTACTTTTAAAAAGTGTGTATACTGTACATGCACTAATTCAGTAACTCTTTATATTGAGGTCTAATTTGGTCTAACATTTGTTAATGCAATAATTAACATTAACAATGAGCAATATATTTTACAGCACTTTTTAAAAATTATTATTATTATTTTCAGTGCTGAATTTGTTTCAGTGCTGACAGAGAAGTTTATTGAATCTTAGGGTTGCAACTTTTTTTAATTATTATTATTTTTTTTACTTTTTTAAAAATAATTATAACAACAACAATATAATAAAAACAATACATTTGTACATCTGCAACACTTTACAATATATACATTATATATATATATATATATATATATATATATATATATATATATATATATATATATATATATTAGTAATTCATTTGTAAGATCAAAAGTTGTATCTGTTAACATTTATGCAGTATGAACTAACATGAACATTTTTTAGTAACTAATGTATTAAATTTAATTGACTAACATTAACAATGTTACTGAATAAAAATCTCATGTTCATGTTAGTCATTAAATCTATGAAATAAAAATAAAATAAAATGATTTTTTTTAAAGGATAAACACACACATATATAATTTGTCTTACTAAAATGTTGCACCCCTAAAACTTGCATGTTGGGCATGGACAAATGTCTCTTTCCCCTAAAAATCAGCACTGAAAAGAAAAAATAAGTCCACAGATTTGATCAGGGCCTCATTATGTGGGACTGTTTTGGTGCACTGCCTGGGCAGTGTATGTTATAGAGATGCTATAGGACCACAGATTTATTTACCTCCTGGTGATGGACCACCTTTGCAGGGACTGTTGTTTCCAAGGCTTAACTCTACATCAGTGTTCTTGTCAGCAGTTAAGGTCAGTGTGTGCTGTGTGTTAAGGAAAGCTTAGCTCTGTGTTCACAGCTGGACGCATGTGTACAGACTATAAACTAACGCAGGGAACAGCTGGGGGCCCCAATAGCATCTGCGGATGGCTACATGCAGGAGTATGTTGGGGCTGTTAAACAGTTCCTGATATCCGCAAACATACACAAATAAACAGTGAATACATTCTTATAGAAACACTATTAAAATAAGGACAGTTTCAGTTTCAGTGATGTTATCCTATCCTATCGCTCTTCCTCAATGTCTGATCAAAACGTAGATATCTTTTTATAATCAAAAGTGTTTTAATCTTTAATCTTAGTGCTATGCTAAGTTAGCAGACTAAGCTTTCAGCTTGCAAATGGATAGTTAACTGAAAACACAAAGAATGAGATATGTTTAATTTGATCATTTTAAGTTTTGGTATGCAATTACATACAATTTTGAATAAATTAATTAACATTTTTCATGATCAAGAGTCAAGACTAAATACATGGTAAAGTTTTTTGTTTATCATTTCTAATCAGGCACTAAATAGAACACACATAAAAAGCTGTCTGAGCAATGGAATGCCTTTGTGGCTCTAAAACCTGTATCTAATTGAAAAGTCAATATGTCAGACATTCATATAATGACCATAAAATATATTCAATGGAAGATAAATATTTAATTGTGGTTATTATATTGCAACTCATGTGATAACTGATTAATTGAAATATTTTTGGGGGCCTTTTATAGCCATTGCCACATTTGCATTAACAACTCATGGTAACTATTTATTAGTTACACATTGATTAGTTACACATTGATGTCTTTTATTATATTGCTGTTTTAAATAAAAAAGTAAGCCACAAGATATTACTGTGTTAATATATTACATGAATATTGCTTTAATAAAGCATACGAACAAATGCAAAACTGAGCTAGATGTATGCAAAAATGTTCCTGCATCTTTCTCGCTAAGGCGCTAGATGTGATTGGGTCAGTCAGTAATTTTAGGACATCATTTCGCCAAAATCCCCTGACACGTCTCAATAAGCCACCATGATGCCTGTAGCAAATTGAGAGCAGGAGAAGAAGAAAGAGGGAAGAAAAAGAGAGAAAGTAGCTTTGAAACAACTAAGCCTATTAGCATAATTTTCAAAGCTTCTCAGAATGCGAGTCCTCCTGTCGGAGCCATCCCTCTTCCTTGGTGCCATTGTACTGAATGTACTGCTCTGCTACAGAAGCCAGCACAATGGGAGCCCTGCATCGGCCACCACCTAATCCCCTATTGTGGCAGGTTTATGGCCGCCTCTTTTTTCGGGGGCCCCTTAGGACCCTCCATTCCTCTGGAGCTGCTGGACCACACGGAATCGGCTGCCACTGATAAATCTCCACTACAGACAAAGAGATGGCGGGTCAGCCAAGGGTTCAGGGATTGTGCTGGCCACTTTTAATGTACGCTGACTGTCAGCCACAGGCATGACTGATAACAGAGGTATTATTTTCACAGAGGAGCAGTGCCCAACACCAGCCATAAAACCTCCTATTCTAATCCAAATGACCTCCCTCTGGCTATTGTGGAGAGGACGCGCTTCCGTGCAGAGCTCAAGTGCGATAACCGTGGCCAACACAGCCGTAGAGAGAGTAGGGATCTGTCCGCTGAAGAATTACTGTCTATCTCTCCATTGTGTCCCTGTGTGGGAGGACTAGCTGCCAACAGCCGACAACAAGGAGGTGTTCCATTTGCCCACCTCCGTGACGCTGACAGAACATAAAAATTCAGGTGGCAGATTTGCTATCTGCTCAGCATAGGTCCCTTTCTTCCCCATCGCGTTTCCCCATCTCTGCTGATAAAAAAAAGAGTGAAACGCCTAGAAATCTAATGGGCCGAAGAAATTATTCAAATGCTTATGCTATTACTCCACCCATGTCATCAATGAATAGATGCATATGGGATCTGTGTGAGAGTGTGTACGCTTTTGGCTCTGTTCCAAAACTTCAACTATCTATGCAGACATTTGTCTTTTAAGGCAGTATCCTAACCTCCTAATTGACTGATTTGGAACAATCTACACTCTGTATGGAAGATGCAACTTACAACTCATTCCAATAGAATGTGATGTTAGCATGTTGCTAACCTAGCAATGCAACAGTACAATAAGCATAACAATACACCATACATACAAATGTGAATGAAATGTTGGTATTAATAATCCACGTTTCTGGCACGTCCTCCTTGATTTTTTTTTTCTTTCTTTCTTTTTTTCACAGAGCTGGATGGACAATATCACAATGTAACAATGCATTACAAGAGTGCCTTCTTCACAAAGGACGTATGTAAGGATGTCTTAGATTTTGGCTGAATTTAGGTATCTTAGGAGGCAGCGTAATTATCATAATTACCTTTTGGAACAGTCTCTGCAATGGGAACCATTCATTCCAAAGCCTATGTAGGCAGTTCACTAGGTTTTGGAGCACAAAGTTTCAGTGTGTGTGTGTGTGTGTTTGTGTGTGTGTGTGTGTGTGTGTGTGTGTGAACTGTATGCTAGGTAATGGAGGAGAGAGCACTCAAAACAAAAGCCTGCACGAATGACCAGCATGTGTGAGGAATAAGTGTCCTCCTTTCAAGAGAGTTAAAATAGGTCATCTCCAACACTTCATAAAAACAACACTGAACTCCAAGTGAGGACAGCTCACTTCCTCTTTCACCAGCTCCTGACCAAAAATATATTAGTATTCCATGCACAGGAAACAAAATACCAGGATTGTCAGACCTAAGATCATTAAAGGCACAATTAACTCTAATATGAAAATTTCTGTCATCATTTACTCACCCTCATGTTGCGAACCAGCATCACTTTCTGTGAAATATAATTATTTTTTATTTTTTTAAAGAACATTTATTTTAGCTGTTCCTTTTCATATGAAATTCAATGGGGATGATAGCTGTCAAGCTCTGAAAGTCATACGCTTTCGAACGACATGAGGCTGAGTAAATGATGACAGTATTTCTTTTATAGCCAAAAATGTGTAAATGTGATTTCACAAATCCCAGTTTTATACATCATAACCTTGATTAATACCCATTCTTACAAAGAGTGACATGTAATTTTATTTTCGCAATTTATTTACACAGCTGAAGTCTTGCTTGGCCAGTGTGTGTTCAGTAACTTTATCAAGGGAACTAAAGTAATGCTCGGCAAGAGGATGTCAACCACTGCACTAGAATCTGTTGAATTTCTAGAAAGTCATTGCCAAACCACAGCTTTTCATTGTAACCATATGGCCAATCCCCATGGTCACCTTCCCGCTTACTTCACACCTGCTGTTCCAGCCCAAACATGAAGCTATTCAAATAGCAGATGAGTGATCACTCATTTACTGGAGATCATTATCAAGAACCCGTTTAGTTTCCAAATGACCTAAGGACCCTGGTAACCCACACTCAATGTTCTGACCAAATCATTAATAAAACAACATTTGCCTTTCCTGAAGGAAATACCAGTGCTTGCAAGGTAGAAAAAAAAAAAAAAAAGATAGTATTTTAGTTTCAAGTTTTAGGCGTTGGTTCCGTGCAAATAAAATGCTGCATCAGAGCAGCTTTGCCATTGTCACAGTATGACAATCAGCCCACATTTCATTTTAATGGTCAATACTTAATACTTATGTAGTACAAACTGTAACCTGATGAGCCTCAAGTCTTACCGAATTTCATAGTTCTACAGCAGGGTGTCCAATCCTACTCCTGGAGGGCCAACATCCTGCAGAGTTCAGCTCCAACCTCCCCAAAATTTACTTGGCTGAAAGTTTCTAGTGATCCAGGCTTGATTAGCTTCAGCTGTGTTTAATTGAGGTTGGAACTAAACTCTGCAGAACTGTAGATTGGACATCCCTGTTCTACAAATTCTTACAATGATGATTTGTCACTTGCTCGTAATGAAGTTGTAAGCATGAAAGCCCCTTAGGAGGCCTTGGCTGCCTGAATATAAAATATCCAGAGAAAAGATCAGGTTCTTTAGTGATCAGCAGCTCCTGCGAGGGTCAGGAAGGGGTCTGACGCCCATGCCGTTACGGGTAGCTAACAGAGCGAGGATGCTATTTACTGTAGATTCCTCCGGCAGGTGCCCCGTTCCAGCCTGGGCAGAGGGGCCCACAAATCAATCTTCTCTGTCGAGCCACTCCACAGGGTGTCCGCACATTTGTTAAGGCTTGCCTGCCAGCCAGTCCCCATTCGTCTCTCTGAGGGGGCCACTCTAGGGGAAAGGCTGTCTCACCAGGGGCCGCGCCGTGCAGGCTGGGTACAGGGAGCAGTGCTGCCATAAATCAGAGGTCCCCTGCACGGAGCTACGCTACGAGGCTGTCAGGGTCGGAGGAGACGCGCCACCGCAGGTGATCCACAGACACCGTGGCAGGACGACACCGGAACATCAAGAGTCTCTTCTTACCTACCCTCAGACAGCTGTTGAGAATGTCCCTCTCTTTCTTCATAAATACCCATGCTCGCACTGACAGGCGCTCACGCTATGCTCTTCTGTTTGTTAACAGTGTGTTACATAAAATGCCCTCCTGCGGCTCGGTTCCTGAGCCACGGATATTTTCTGATGACACAGCAGAGCAGTAGAATTTATGAGACTAGAATAAACCTTTTCTGAAAAGCACAAGTGCTTGCAAACAACCTCAGGCTTTGTCAGAGATTAAATGTGAATGCGGCGGGTTGGTTGATGCCTGCGCTTTGACAGTGAGAGAAGAGGGGTGGGGGGGGGGGGGGGGGGATGCAGAGGTTTTGAAATGAGCCAAACACCAAGGGACCCTCTCTGAGACGAGCGAGCTCCTCTGGGTCCAACTTAGATATCTTGAGTGCACCAAGAAAGGGAATGCTTGAGGAGGGCTGACATTTCACACAAAACCCCCTCTTTATACAAGGAGAGGGGCAATTATCAGACTGTTTGCACCAGTCAGGAGGGCAATTACCTGAGAGAAAGGTCAGAAGCAGTGTTCTGCTCTGGGTCCTCCTCCACAGGATTGATTGCTCACCTGGGTTCATCACTGGTGCTGATAAGCATGGTCTCATGTGATTTTGTCTCCTTGGACTCACTGAGATATCCTAACACAGTTCTCTGACGGATCTGTGTTTCCACCAACTGAGGTCTTAACATGAAGAGTCAGCTGGATGGACTTTGCTATGTTGTTATTTAGTTTCTCTGGCAATAATTTTTAAAAATAAATAAATAAATTTATAAAATAATGAGATTCATTTTTTATTTTCTTTTATTTCCTCTATTCGTTTCTAAATAATACTTACAATTTTAATACTAAATAATACAGTCATATTCATTTTCAAAAGTTACAAAGCACTGTACTTGTAACATAGACTCGCTTGCTGTCAGGATGATCCTTTATGCAAAATGTAAATACTATGAATTTGTAATATTTACAATGTACTATATAAGTTGTGCGCTAAGGAAAAGCATCTCAAATGCATTAATGCATTAGTTTGAAGCACTTAATTTAAAGATTTAGTTTTAAGTGCTTAAAGGGGTGGTTAAATGTGATTTCACTTTTTTAACTTTAGTTAGTGTGTAATGTTGCTGGTCGATCATAAACAGTATCTGCAAAGTTACAGCGCTGAAAGTTCAATGCAAACAGAGATATTGTCTTTTAAAGTTATGGCAGTTTACTGCCTACAAAAACAACCCGTTTTAGACTACAACGGGTTGGTGACACCATAAACCCTCAAAACACACCCCTGGGATTGCGCAACAACATGTGGTGCAGCATGTGGAAACGAACAGTTGTGTACACTGGACGCGAGCAGCGCGGCGCGACGCATCAAAAGATAATAGAACCCATTATAATCTGTGATATTTTCTACACTGGATGCACGGCTAAAGACAGCTTCCAGAATCTACACGAGTTCAATGCTGGATGGCTATTACTGAATGTACAAAGGCTTTTACTGAAAGAAGCAGTTCCCACTTTAAAAGCAGAAGCTGCTGTTTATTGGCTTCAAATTGTAAGTACATTTTATTGCTTGTACAGTACATGTCTTTTAAACCTATAGTTCTGTTGCTATTTTTGGTTGCATCAAGGACATATACAAAGAGCAACTTGTTTTTGCTTCGCTAGTCAGTTAGCTAAATTCTAGTGCATACTTCAACAAACGCCAACAAACTTCTATGTTCATAGACAAACAGTTGTTCATGCTATAAATTAAATGCTACCTTTACAAAAATGCGACTACTCAGTTATGTATTCGGCTACAGTAAAGCTTTAACCAGGATAAAACTGTATATTGAAAGCTAACAAACAGCAGTGACAGCTTATCTAAACACTTTGACACAAATACAAAATGAAATACCATTCATAAACGTCCTTTAAAAGCCGCGATTGTGATTGACCCTCTTCATCTGGGTCTAATTCGGGCTCAATTTGATACAGCAATATGCTATTATTTACATTTTAACTGAAATGTAAGGGGCGTGTCATTTCCAGACGCTTCAGAGAATCATGATACACTGGGCCAGCTACCAACCTGCTAACCAATCTGAGCACATTGCGTATTTCGGAGGGAGTGGCTTCATAGAAGCAGGAAGTCAAACAAGCCGTTCATATGAAAGTGGAAACAGAGGTGTAGTATAAAAGTAAAATGTATGAAAAATACAGCATTTTCAAAAAAACGAAGCATTAAGACTTAAACTGTGGCCCAAGAACACAATAAAGCCTAGAAAAAAACACTTAACCACCCCTTTAATATAACGTACATCTCATGTTTAAAATCACAGTATGTAGAATTTTTGGTTTAAAATATCCAAAAAACACTAGAACAGTGTTATATATTTTGTTGACTTGTGTACCAAGAATCCAAGAATGTTTAAATCCAGAGAAATAAGCAATTTTTAACCAGGACATTATTGACATGTCCGACTGTCCGAATTTATTTTGTAGAAACCATGGAAACACCAAAGACTCTTTAATATATTACATGTTTTATTAGACAGGTGAGCAACTGTTTGGTTACATTTATAGGCAGAAAAAAAAAATATATATATATATATTGTTATATAGCTCAACACATTAAGTCTTATTGTTTAAATCTAGTTTTCTTGATGTTCTGTGAGTATCATGCTTTTACTATGCCTCTGAAAAAAACTGAACAAAAAAAACATAGCATAATCAGATGCAGCTTTATTTTTAGTAACAGTATAATACAGCATTTTCTTCATCATATAATATGTTTGTATTAATCGCATGCCATTTATCAGCATAAGCCATTCAGCATTTATTAATATGATATTCTAAAATTGATCTAGCTTACTTTAGTGCGCAACAAGGTTCTCACTGCGTTCGCTTGGCAGCAACTCACTCAAATGTATCTAATATGATAAAACAGAGCTGCGTTACCTCATTCGCTTGACCGGAAGAAGCGGCGCTGGCAACTGTGCCATAATAAAAGTTCCTCTGCTGTCGAGCCGTGTGTCGCGCTTGTCTCACTCCAGCGGCCTCGTTCAGCTCCCACAGCACTCAGCCCTGCTCTGCTTCATACTACAGTAATAATCTCATCCATGAGCATGAATTCTGTGAGGTTAAGACGACATATCCCAAGATTCTGTGCTCAAACTCGGCGTAATCAAGCTATGCCTTTGTTTTGAATAGGCGACCTCTAGCGGCGAAAATTCTTCATACTGTGCCTTTAAGACAACTTGTGCACTTTACGGCAGCAGCTCACTCTGTGTCCTTCATGTTTTTTTTTTTTGTTTTTGTTTTTTCAGATGTGTTCGCAACATCAGAGTATTAGATATAAATGATATTGTCCCATCCTAAGGGGGAAACATGGAGTTTGAAATTACATTCTGCACATGGTTAAAAGAACACTGTATTTGTTTGGTACACATGTGTACCAAACTGAAAGACCCTTACCGAAAATTTTAGGTACGAATACATGTACGTTACACCCCTAATGTATATATGATCAGAGTTGACATTTTGATTTATAATAAGTCTTGAAACAGAAGCAAGGAAGCCCACTGAAGACAAAACTTCAGACTGCTAAATTTGATCTGGGTTTTTAATATAAAGGGGCACATGAGCTATGCCTCTTATCACAAAACCCAGTGTTCAGCTTGTTTCTGCTCATACTTCAATCTAACCACCGTGTAGTGCAGAGAGAAAACCTCACACTTCAAGACAGTCCTCGCTAAATTAGTGTTATAAACTCACACATCTCCCAGATTCAATCTCACAACCTACATAGACTCAAAATTTCTCTTTCTGTCTCTCACACACTCTTCCTGTATCCTCAGTGTTACTGCTACTCGAAGAAATGCTCATACAGCAGAACACAACTTTAAATAAAGAATCATTTTGCAGGAAGTTTTGAGACGTCGGCATAAACTCGGATCGAGTGGGAAACAATGGCTTGATCTTCACTGTTACAATACATCATGGCTCTTTTTGTAAAACAGAACAAACGCATTGACAATTTTCAGTTCTACTCATTACACAACAACTGTGCACTGACATTAATCAAGACATTAATGAAGACCATGTTTAATTGGCATTGACCAGTCTGCCAGGAAACAATATTGTGGTTAAAAGTTAAAGGGTTTGTACAATAAATGGAAGAAGAAATATCCAATACATCAGACCTACATTGATCGAAGTACAATTTTTTTCTGTTCATGTCTATTATTGTATATTTAATATGGTATATTTAATTCAAGGGACCTGTAACCACAACTTAAATAAACAAATGATTGCAAGTTAAAAATTCTAATTTATTTATTTATTTTAAGTTGCAAACATTAATTTGTTGAGTTCTATTAACATAATAATGTTGATCATTACATCAACTTAATATCATTTGTAATTTACAACTCAAGCATGCATTAATTGGCTTTTTTTAAATGAAGTTGTTGTAACTTAATGATATTTTCTTAATAAATTAAGCAGTGGATTTCTATTTCATGCTTTGCATAAGACTGGATAAGAAGAATAAATGATGAAATTAAGTGTTAATTTATTTGTTTTTAGTGAAGGGAAAGACCTGTTGGTGTTTAATGCTGTTATTTTTTTACATTTAAATGAGTTTCTGTAACGTTGAAGTTTTTGTGGTTGAAATTGTGCAGAAGAGTAGGTAAACACTATTGACTCTATAAGCAATGCGCTAATGCCTGGAACAAGTAATCTTACTTGTTCGTTAAATATACATGTTAAATAAGTTATGTTAGCATGTGCTATGATAGCTGTTGATTTAAACTGAAATATGATTAATTGGTTCCAGGGCTTTGGTACTCTGGTAGTTGGATCGACTTTTTTTTTTTTTTTTTTTATTTTTTTTTTGAGTAATCAACTTAAAAATGCGTGTTTATGCTACAAATGATTAAGTTCCTCTAACTCATTGTAGCTTGTTGGTTGAATGTAAATTCATTAAAAATGGTCATAACTAAATAAATAAAAAAAAGATATAAAAATATATATTACAAATACATTCTTAAAACTTTCTGTTCATCAAATAATCAAAAAATAAAACACTTCTTTTCTACACTTCATTATGCAGCACAACAAATTTCAACTATCATTATAGTAAGAAAGGTTTTATCAAATCAGCAAATTAGAATGATTTCTGAAGGATCACTGAACATAACAATCTTACTGATCTTTGCCAGATCAGATTTTCACTTTTAAGGCAAAAAACAGGGACCAGTAAAAAATATTTTCTGTAATAATTGACATCATGCCACAAATGCAATCAAACAGAGCTTGAACAGAGACTAAAACATTCCTTCAACTCATCTGACAACCAACCATCTGGTGGGAGTGTGTGAGGTTTGTAAAGTCGAGAAGCGAGGGGGATTTTATAGATGGAGGCCTATCAAGGGAGCAGCCTTGGTCTCTGGCCTTTAGCAACTCACTATTAGTTACACTGATAGATCTCTTAAGACATCAGAGGGGAGATTAGAACACACTTTACTGTGAAAAACAATCCCTTCAGTGGGCCCCTCTACCACAGCCTGATCGATGCACAGTCAAACAGGCCTTGTCAGGACTGGGCCACTTTGATTGGCTGGCGCTGAGGAACAGACA
Organism: Chanodichthys erythropterus; assembly: GCF_024489055.1. Lineage (NCBI taxonomy): Eukaryota > Metazoa > Chordata > Actinopteri > Cypriniformes > Xenocyprididae > Chanodichthys > Chanodichthys erythropterus. The sequence goes on from NC_090234.1 coordinate 9,189,981, forward strand.
GCAGACAAGCTGACAGCGACCCTCCCTATAAGCCTCCCATCGATCTTCTGAAGGCCCGGCTGCTGCACACACAGAGATGCTGTCTGTCCCCCGCTGCCGAGCGGCCACTCTGGAGAGCACACAGCATGTCACCCTGGCGTGACACATACATGCCAACAGAAGCTCACATACACACATGCACACAGGCTGTTTTCCCACATGTGTGTTAAGAGAAGAATGTGAATGAAATGTTGCATAAATGGGCATTAGGCTGCCTGAAAGGCTGTTTTGTTTGGAAAATTCCTTCCATTTTCACACAGATGATGATTGCAGACTAAGATATTATTTTCTACAAAGGCAGATCTTAGTGGGTTATAAAGTGATATTACAGAAAAGTATTAAAACTAAATGTATGTATGGTGTATTTAAAGTTACATTATACTGTATATTTTATTAATATGTCTTGCAAAACTATCACACTTTACTCATTTTATTGAATTACAAATAATACTCTGTTTCTAGTGAAATATTAAATTTGCATAAGTACGCACTTAAAGTTTACACAGATGAGAAACTAACAAGGGCACAATTGCCTTATAATTGGTCCCTATACCAGTGAATCATTAAAATAACTACCATATTTTGGTTCATTATGAGAGACAGCTGTGAAAATGAACACTTAAAATCATTTCAAAGAAGATCTTTGCATTACATTAGCTTATTACAACAAGTGTTTGGGTGTCCCAGTGGGCTCTGTTCAATTATCAGAAAGTAGACTAAACTCAAGGGCTGGGCAGCATGATGGTGTAAATCAAGTTACAGTAAAAATGGGTTAGCCCATTGAGATTTCACGTTACCTTTTATGCCATGGACAGAACTGCATAAACGTGGAGTAATATGGAAATACAGAGCAGGAAGTGTCCTAAACAAGTCAAGTGAAGCTGAATTTTGCTCATCCTGCCAAATTAATATAAAATTCAATTTATATTCATTTGAATCCGCCAAAGCTTTCAATGTTATACACATCCAACACAATATCATGGCAGTTTTGGAGTGTGTGAGGTTTGTAAAGTCAAGAAGCGAGGGGGAATTTTACATTATGATAAACTGGTAGCTAATCCATCTGAAAGCACTCCGAGTTTGAGTCACTAATAATGTACATTTGAAAAAGCAACACACGTCAAACATCTTTCCATACATGAGAACCATTTATTAACAACTTGTCCAACAAAAGACATTTAATATCACTTCAGTTGAACATCCTTCTGTGAGATGATGTGGCTTCTTACACAGAATAAGGCAGTCGTGTGTTTATTAGTCATGTTTAATCAATCAAAGCTTTTCAATTTTCTGTTTATTCAGCTACAGTGATAGTATTGGATTTTCTGGAATGACGTGTATCATCTACTTCTGCGGCAGGGCATATTTGGAGTTTCTGCGTGAGAGTGCCCTCTGGCTTTCAGATGGAGAAGCATTTACTACTGATCACAAAGCCATACAGCTCTGACAAGCTGCACATAAAACAATCGCAGCCTTTGCCAAATTGCGTGCGATAAAATTTGCGAGAAATTTCAATATATCGTGCAGCCCTAATGGTTAGGTTTGGAAATTGCCACCTTGTAAAATAGTTGTGTTTGAGTTTGAGTTGACAGATCTCATGTAATTTGTGTGTTTATAAGTTAGTGTTTTTGGTTAAAGATTATGAGAGCACATGAATTAAAAAAAAAAAAAAAAGAAGATGAACATGGATAAATAATTTAGAATAAAATCTGCAATATTTGATGAAAGAAAAGAGGCTGAAACAGAGAAACATTTTTACATTAGTTGCGCTACCACACTGCTCTTCATCATATGAGATTACCATATGAGAGTAGAAGAACACAAAAAATGTTACAAGACGTGCATTTGAAAAATATATTTGTTGTTTAAGCAAATAAGCATTATATCTGCCACCAAAATAGCTGGGCCTTCTTTTCTTTGTTTGCCAAATTGAACTCGATAGCTATGAATTAAAGCCATTGTTGAAAGCTTAATCTATTTGCTCCGATCACAATTTATTAGGTATTATTTTTTAAGGAAATATTAAACAAGTATCTGTGATGTACCTTAAAAATCTTTGGCTAATCAAAAATAAACGTGTAGTTCTTTCCACATTTTAATAATCTATTCTGCATATTTCTCCTGTTCCCTGCAGTTTCCATCTGGCCCTGCATAACACCTCTGGAATGACAGTTATGCGGAGAGGTATTGTTGATACAGTGATGGACCCACAACATTTCTGTTCTTTCACAATGTAACATGGGTGGTGGAGTCGACATGCTTCTGATGAGGGGGTTTGTTAGGGGGCTAAGGCTCAGAACAATGCGATTACAGTGGGGCTTCCAGAGGACGAATGTGATGAGGAAATCATAGGATTGGAGGAATGTCCCCCTACTGGGCACACACATGGTATTTCGCTCTGTTCCACCTCTCCTTGCTCACCGCTGTGGCTTAGACAATGAGCCCTGCAAAGCCCATGACCACTCTCGCTGGTGCAGGATTGCAAAAACTGTGTCAGAGAGCCAGTGGGCCCCATAACTCTGCCTGGAGAGCCTTTATGCCATGCAGATATTTAGCGTCCACACATTCCTTTCAGCAGGACAAAACAATATAGGCTCAATCTGGATGGTTTTTCAGCCAACCGATGCTTATATTTAACATGCACAATGAACATGCATGTAAATGGCTTTTACGCCATCATAAATAGAGCTTGATGCAGATTCACTGACCCTACGGCTGAACTGGTGTAAGAGTGGGCAATGATGATAAATGGCTTCTATTTATTGGCATGAATCTCACTTGGCAAAAATATTGGCTTTGGATGAACTTCCCTCCGCTCTGTTAATGTATTTCGAGACCTCTTCTGGCATTGATTTATCCTAAATACAGCAGCAATCATAATTAGCCCAATTAAAGTGATGAGTAATAACCATGCTGATTCTTCATACACCTGGAGACAATTTTCTGATGCTCTACACTATGGTGCATTAATTACCATTGATCCACAGCATGCAATTTCCATTTGCACATTGTTCTATAAATCTCAGCTGTAATTTACACTGAGCAAACAATTATACAAGATTAGTATTCCTTTAGTGATGGTTGCACAGAGCTGGTGTGTGTCAAAAATGTATACGTGCAATGCCACTATGGAAATCTACAGAAAACATGGTATGTGTCATACTAAACAATGAAAAGTTCGCAAAAAGATGTTAAAACATCCGAAAACCCCATGTTTTATGTATGATACTGATTAACACCTAACGTTCAACAATCATATTCAGTGTGATCAGATATCACTATGAGACACTCATTTGCATAATAACTACATGCAAATGACACTTAACAAGCAGTCATATCTATTTAAATGTAAATCAATGCATTCATAGGTCTTTCTTCATTAAACATGGCAGGCTGTTAATGCTGACGTCAATACCCAGATGAACAAAAAATCACAAATGTGATTCTCATTAATATCTCAATTGTTTCTCCAAGACAGAAGTGAGATTAAAAAGACTGCAAATCGACAATGGCTAAAGTCTCCTGATATGAGGTTTTTTTTTTTTCCCTCTGGAGAGACAAGCTCCAGTGTGTGTGTGTTTGTGTGTGCGTGTGCGTGCTTGTGTTTTTGTGACATATCAGGACACAAATTTGTATAATGACATGGGTATGACATAGGTATTACAAGAAGAGGGTGACTTATGAGGACATTACCCCATGTCCCCATTTTTCAAAAGGTTTATAAAACATACAGGATGAGTTTTTTGAGAAAATAAAAATGTGCACAGTTTTCTGTGATGGGTAGGTTTAGGAGTATGGGTAGTGTAGGGGGATGAATGTACAGTTTGTACAGTATAAAAACCATTAGGCCTAGGGAATGTCCCACAATTCACAAAATCAAACCTGTGTGTGTGTACTTATTTTTAATATATATTTTTCTTTTGCTTCATATTGAGAGTTGATTCTTAAATGAAACATAAATAAAAACTTCATTATGTCTCTAGTTCTGAAAGAGGAAACTTTAAGCAATATAATTTTCTTCTGGGTAGGTCTGCAATCACAAAATGATATTACTTTCTAAATTGTAACTGCACCACAGAAAAAGAAAAGAAAAGAAAAAAAAAAAAAAAAAAACTTAGTGTCTGAAAATTGTTAATAGTGCTCTGTTTCAGACATCCTCATAATTTGTTTTCCATTTCTTATTAGAGTCATTGTACTCAGCTGTTGTGGTTTCCAGTCATCCATCTGATTGTACTGTTAAGTCTTAATGTATGGTGAGTGTCAAAACACTGATATAATGCACAATTAAACATGACTATTACTTATTTCATAGACATGACTCTCTATAACACAAGTCTGTTTCAGCTGTGTAAACGCTGCAAGTCTTTTTTTACTGGGAAATGAAGAGGTTCTGATGTCATGGTTTTACTGCTCTGCTCTGGGAGTGAGTCTTTTCTTTGGCATCATAATCTCTGAGGAGCACAATAAATGAGCACAGTCTTTATGCTTTAATTGTGTAACACTGTCTCGGTGAGTGACCTTTGGCAACGGGGTTGGCATTCCACTGGCAAGCCCAGAGAATCAAGGGAAGTTAAAGATGGATAAAATATGCATGTAATCAGTTCAACAAATTTCAGTGATTAAAGATCTACCCTGTCAGTCAACAGAAGTTTTTGAAGTTTAACAAGTTTTAACAAGGAGCCAGTACTGCTTTTGTGTGATATTGCTTTTATATACATCCACAGTTCTATGAACAAGAATATATTATTGAGTAACTTGAATTTCACTCAATCTAAATAGTTCTAAAAAAACAAAAAACAAAGAAGAAACACTTCAACATCAAGCAAAAAAAAAGTAGAGATTGAATCAGAATGAATCAGCATTTTTGAATGATTCAATTGAATCAATGAGTCAATGACTCACCCATGAAGACAGTCTGATGTGTGTTTTTGATCATTTAAATGAATAATAAATGAATCAGCACTTCTGAATGAATGTGCTGAATAAATGTCACTTGTTTTTGTTCCTGAATGAATAAGCATTTTTGAACAAACTGGTTGAGTGAATAATTCAAATGACTAAATCATAAAGACATTCACTTGTTTAGTTCCTGAATGAATCAGCATTTATGAATGAATCTGTAATAAATTCATAAAGACTGTCATTTGTTTAGTAACTGAATGAATAAGTATTTTTGTCGAATGAGTCAAATTGCTCACAAAGACAGTTACTTGCTTCGTTCCTGAATTAATCAGCTTTTATGAATGAATCTGTTGAATATCATAATAACTTATTCATAAAAAAGTCTATTGTTTTATTTCTGAATGAATCAGCGTTTTTTAACAAATCGGTTGAGTGAGTTTATAATTCCAATAACTCACACCATAAAGACAACTATTGCCGTAATAATGTAACCCAGAGAAAGAGTTGCCAAAAATCCCAACCACTAATAGTAATACACAGAAAATCTGTCTGGACAAGCAAACAAGTGGAGTGATACCAACAGTGAAAAGTCCAAATGCTGTTGGACTTTTATTTCAGAACCTATAGAATGATGTATGACCAATCAGATTTGAGGACTGGAACTAACATTATACATGTGGTATTGTGGTATATATATATATATATATATATATTTTTTTTTTTTTTCTGCTAAAGTGGGCAGTTCTTGGTCAAAATAAGCAGCATTGTGGACCAGACTTTACACTGTTAGTCAAAGGTCTGGCTACATGAGAACTAAAACTCAACCAAGACGGCTCAGGAATCCAGTAGGTAGCTCATCACCCCTTAAAAACCAATTACCGAACCCTTTATGGGTTCGGTTTCATTCCATTTGACAAATACCTCGACGGGGGAATCTTAGCGGGAAAACGTCTGCAGATTAAAAGGAAAATAAGGTTGGAAATGACTGCCGGTCAATTTTCCATGATGGGTATATTAATCTTAGTGGACTGTTCTCTGTGGCATTTGGAGTCTCTCTCCACGGTCCCTAGCACCAGCCGTATGTGTTTAAGGACACGGCTCACAGACAGTGGCTTCCTGAAAGGTCAATGCACATCTCAAAGGCATCCCACAACCTTTAAAGGTCTTCTCTTTTGTCCCCTCTTTAAGTGCCAGATGCATCAAAGAGCGGTCCGTGCTGTTTGGAGCTTTTCGCAACAGATGGATTACAAGTTCAGATGTGCTGGATAAATTAAAGTGCAAAATGACGCCTCGGGGCTGTACTTTACAGCTTTAGCTCCCGATAGCATCTCCACTGAACATCCTAAATGAAAAAAAAGTCTCTCTGTTGAGTCTCGGCTCGGATTCAAGCTCCCGGCTTTCATCATTCTAAGCCTGAGAGCACAACGTTTTTTCCGGGTAGCTATTGTAGCCTCCACGCACTGCTGCTCTGGAATATCCAGTGTTATGCTTGGCATTCAAGGTGGAGAGCAGACTCAAAGGTTGGAGAGCAGTACAAGTGCACTGGAGCTTGAAATGCTTTAATAAGCTGAGGGTGCAGAAATTGTGGTCTCTCTGGAATGATGCATGGACTCACCAGACTGATCCACACTATGGTGTAAAAGGAAGTGTGTGTCTCTCTGATGTCGACCTCTCTACTTCTCCAGCTGATGGGGGCAACGCAAAACCATCCTATGTGAACTTTGGACCTGGTTTCCTCCTGTATTTCTCATCTTTGCCGTGTTTGTCCTGAAACATATGCTTTTCAGGGCTGGTGGAGGGCATAGTGGACAGCTTCACCTCATTGGACAAACTTGTGTCCTTGTGCATTAGAGGTAACTGTAATCAGCATACTGTAGATTCAACTGTTATGCCCTTTGGGCAAGTTCAGAGATATGTGTGAACGCCATCTGTGCACATTTCATTGGGTTTCATTGGGAATCATAGGGATTTGAAAAAGCTCTAAACCTAACTTTTTTTGTGTAACTTTTGTGACAATTTGTGTCTGGTCTAGGAAAGGTGTGTTAATATATATATATATATATATATATATATATATATATATATATATATATATATATATATATATATATATATATATATATATATATATATATATATATATATTACTTAAAATTAAGGAGAGTCATATATAGGGATTCTACAATGACCTTAGAGGGAAAAGCTGCCCTTAACTGCTGGTCTAGGATCAGTTTTCTCTGTAATAATAGCATATTGGTGAAACAGACTTGGCAAGCGATCTAGTGGGTATCCATGTTTGCGCTCTGGAGAATGTCAAAGGTTTCTATTTACAACACGTTTTTGCAACGTTGAGCAATGTAGCTAATCCCAAACATATCTGTTGATTTCTTGAATGCAATGGCAAATCAGAGGTGTTTAAGTTAGAATCCACTCACTTCTCAAAATTAGTATTTGTTCAGTGCTGCATGCTCGCAAATCCTCTCATTATAACAAACAAAGTGTGGACATTTTGAGAGATTCATTGTGCAGTAAACTTCAATGATTATAACGGAACTTTGTGAGATTGCGATGAGCTAAAATGAGTTACATCTTTTTAGTGATTATAAATAGAGCGCTCTTTGTACACTTTCTGCCATGCCAAATTACGCATATATTATAGCCTATACTTGCTTTTCTGTTAAAATTAACAATTTGTGGATGTAAATGCTTTGATAACAAATAATTTATCTGGAGCATTTAGCTGGGATTTGTCGGATGTTGCTAGGTGGTCTACCTTGAAACTATTTAATGGAAATTACTGGGTATTGGACTAACTGAAAAAAATCTATGTTTACGGGTGGGAGCAGGAAAAAAAACATGAATGTTACAGGTGGGAGCGGGAGAAAGCACCTTTTTTCTTTCTTTTTTCTTTTTTTTTTTTTTGCGGGAGCGGGACTGATGTGACAGTAAAGGCATTCATAATAAAAAAAAAAAATTTAAATTTCAAATAAATGCTGTTCTTTTGGACATTCAATTCATCATAATCCTGAAAAAAATGTTTTACGGTTTCCACAAAAAAATGTAAACAGCACAACTGTTTTCAACTTTGATAATAGCAAGAAAAGTTTCTTGACCATCAAATCAGCATATCAGATTGATTTCTGAAGTATCATGTGACACTGAAGAATGGAGTAATGATGCTGAAAATTCGGCTTTAGCAACACAGGAATAAATTAAATCTTAAAATAATTTCCTTTGTTTACATTGGTTAACTACATTAGTTAACATGAACTACCGATTAACAATACTTATACAGCATTTAATAATCATAAGGTAATGTTAATTTCTACATTTACTAATGCATTATTAAAATCAAAAGTAGTATCTGTTAACGTTAGTTAATGCACTGTGAACTACCGTAACATGAACAAACAATGAGCAGCTGTATATTTAACTATCATTAACAAAGGTTAATAGATGCTGTAAAAATATATTGCTCACTGTTAGTTCATGTTGACTAATGCATTAGACAATGTTAACAAATGAGACCTTATTGTAAAGTGTTACCAAAATCTTTTATGATCTCAAATGTTTCAACGGTAGTAACATTCACCAAGAACCCTCCTCGAAATTGCATAACAATGTGCCTTGGCAACCGCACAGCAACACCCTGGTATCATGGCAGCAACATTTGCACAGGTGATCATCAGTTTTTGTCAGAAAATGTATTTATTTTGAAATAAAGAGTATCCCTCAAAACGTCTTTGAAAATACAGCTTTATTGAGGAGGAAGTATTTTGGGAAACTATGGTTGTTGGGTGCCTGCCTCTTTCTTGCAGGAGAGGGGTGGAGCACAGCATGCCCACTTCATCACATGGACACCCGAGGCTATCCCAGGAGGCAATGGGTGTATAGCAACCAATATAACTGGGAGGGGTCATGTCCTCCTTACTTTTTGGGAGATAATTATTATATTTTAAAAGTTTCATTCTGCTTGGCCATAGTTAAAAGAAAAAAATAAATCTGCTTCGTACAAAAATGTTAAAATTCTGCAGAAATCTGTGGACTCTATATGTAGGTATATACTTTCCAATACTACAGGGTGAGCATCACAAAATTAATATTCATGTGCAAAGCAGATAAGTTTTATATTGTGTCCCTCCACTTTTCAGACAATACCAATACCCTTGCCAAGATGCCTGAAAAACAAAAGCATGTGGAGACCCATGGGATACTGCTGTATGCGCTCATTTACAAAAGCAACAAACATGTGCAGGACAATGCAGGTGTAGTATTAAGCACTTTTACTACCTAAAGCATAAACAATGTATATAAAGTGATTACGGTGCAGGATAATTGCCAGAAACCGTTCCGCTGAAAGAAACAGTCTGGGTCAGGATATAAAGAGTGTAATAGTACAGTAAATGTCTGCGGTGTAAATGGAAGTGCACTTTAAGACCTAATGAGAGACAAAGGTTATGCTGTCATGTGCATTACATCTGCAAGCTTCTCTCTGGTTAACTATAACGATCCGACTGAATCGACGACGCTGCTGAGGCGCCACACAAATGAATCCCCGGCAGACATGCTGAGGTCTCATTGCCTTGCGCTGTGATTAAGATGAAGCACTCGAACACAAACAAAGCAAACCCACATCTAACATCAAAGAGCACAGTCAAGGACTTTGGTGCACTCGTCCGAGTGCTCCGCTATGGGAGCTCAGGCGACTTGAATGACAGAGCGAACACAAGGTCTGACTTAGAAATACCAGCGTGGCCTCAGATTGTTTTAAAATAAACTTCTCTCCAGGAGAAGTGTCAGAGGATGTCACAGTAGGAGAATTCAGAGAATGGCCCACTTGTATTTGCCCTCGCTGTATAGCCAGGTTTCTCGCAATCTGATTGGACAAATTGCATGGGCCACTGACATTGCAATATATACATAAATATTAAAAAAATGTTAATGTTTTTCTTTGTAACTTGACCTCTCTAAAATTTTCTAGCAATTTCTGAGTGAAAATTGCTTCTACTCCAAGTTTTTCAGTGTAAATAAAAAAAAAAAAAAATGTATATTATACATACATGCATATATAATTTTTTTTTATCTTGTTGTAAAAAAATCTAGACTGAAAAACAAAGAGATTAACAATTTACAATTAAGAGAATATCAATATTAAATGATTAATATTAATAATTATTTTCAGAAAATATTTCTTAATTAAGTTTTGTTTGTTCATTTGTTTATTTTACCAAGTCTTATTATTGCAATTTTACTTCTCAAGTAAATGTGTTTTATTCAGGATAGCTTGGATACTGTTCGAAAGTTTGAGGTCTGTCTTTTTTTTTTTTTTTTTTTTTAGAAACAGTAAAAACAGTTATAGTGTGACATATTATTATTGTATTATGTATCTTAAAATGTAATTTATTCATGTGATGGCAAAGCTGAATTTTCAGCATCATTACTCCAGTCTTCAGTGTCACATGATCCTTCAGAAATCATTCTAATATGCTGATTTGGTGCTCAAGAAATATCTATTATTGCATAACATTTACTATTTTTATCAATGTTGAAAACATTGCTGCTTAATATGTTCATTAAAAATAGGAAATTCAAAATAACATGATTTATTTGAAATCAAAATATTTTGTAACATTATAAATGTTTTTACAGTACCTTTTGAAATATATTATTTTTTTTCAATAAAAAAAATATTTCTTCAAAAGTATGACCCCAGACTTTTGAAGAGAAGTTAAGGATGAATATCTTTACAGGAAAACAGAACAAAAACACCAAGAAACATATGAGTGCTTTCCTGAAACATGTGAGAGCAATAAAGGAGCATAGCCTTCATCAGGAACTCATTATTAACAGTGCTGTCAAAATTCAAGTATGATTTCAGAAAAACAGACATGCAGCACTGAGAGAGGCTTCCATTGTGTTTGCCCTTGTGAATGGTGTGCTTCCCCCTGTGTGGGAAGAGAGAGAGAGGGAAAGAGGGGGCGGCTCAGTCCGAAGCAGGCCTGGAACAGTGGTTGTCAGAAAGGCCTTGTCCTGCTGTCAGACCAGCACCATGCTCATCGATCACAGTCACACCCCCTTCCAGCCTGTGTCCCATCCACCATTGGGGGGTCCATGCCGCATAAACAGCCCTATCCGTGGCTTGCATCTGCCGCCTGGGGCCTGCATTCCAGGGCCTGCAGAAACCATCTTTGAAGTGAAAAGCATTGGCTCTGCTTTAGAAAGAGTCCTGTTACCCTTCGGACTGCCTCTTACTCCAGCGCTTTGGAAGGTGAGGCCATAAAGGAACAGTTGGAAAAGCAAACAAGCTTTGACGCCCTGAAAAGACTCATGCGCACGGAGCGCCAGAACAGCCCTGGCACTGTAGAACTCGTCTTGGGCATTGTGATTTGTGTCTTTCTTCATTTTAATTAATTCTTGGGTCAGGACTTCAGAACGGTGTCTTCAATACAAATGTAGCGTCTGTAAACCCACGCAGGTTATTTAGACGGCTGCTTTCCCACAAGATTCCTGCTCAGCTGATGTTTGGTGGAAACATCATTAATGCTACAGGGGTTTCTGAGATTTAATTAGTTTTTGTTATGGAAAGTGGAATGATGGGATTTTCAAAAGTCAAATATCTCCTTGGGTGTTTACTCGGATGCATCAGGAAAAACGCAGCTGGAAGACTACACAAATAACTCGCTGCTGAATTGATTTGTTTGCAGGATTAATTGACTTTTTGCACTGTAACAACATCCTTTTGGTTTCAGAATTGGATTATATGGACAACACTATTGACTTGGAAAAATAAACAGCATTTCTACTAGGACTGGGCCTGAGACGATATATGACGATATATAGTGTGATGACAATGTAAAGCGTCTATCGTTAGAGATTTTGCTATATCATTTATATCACGGTATGCAGTGTTGGGGCTAACGCATTATGAGTAAGGCAGGTTTTTTCAAGTAACTAGTAAAGTAATGCATTACTTTTAAATGTACAACAAAATATCTGAGCTACTTTTTAAAATATGAAACATGAGTTACTTTGTTTTCCCACTTATTGACTAAAACCTCTCTTGTACCTTATGTTGAGAGACATCAGGAGTAAGTGCAGAGGTGTTGTGTGTGCTGTGTAAGCATGATGGTTATTGTACTTTTAGACTAAACGTGAGCGTGCATTTACTCATCTCACCTGCACAAAAACAGATTCAGTATTCATCAAAATGAAGGAAAACAGTGAAATATAAACTCAGAATAATATGCAAACCTGCAATAATTAAATGTTAAATTACACAAATATACTTTATGTATTTAATCTCAAAATGAATCTCAAAAATTACTTTTGGTAAGCATCTCATTTGTGTTTTTTTCTTTTTCTTTTATTGCTTAAGTACGAGCGTTGAACTTTCTTCTCCTGCGTCCTATTCTTCTGCAATCTAGAATGGCAGAACAGCTAGGTTGTTTGAGCTGCGCCCTCTAATGTACAGGCATGAATTTGCATTTCCTTCTTTTTCATTTCACTTTTGGTGTAAAAGGGCTTTTACATTTGCCAATAATTAAACTTTTTTTTGTTATAAAATACAAACAAGCAGAGAAAAAGTTACGTGATGTTCTATTAAAATAACTTCGTAACGTAATTACTGACACGCACACAGAAGATTCAGAATTAATTTCTCTTTTTCAGCTTATTGTGTTGGAATGGTCAAATACACACAATTATGTCAAAATGCCCATTGTGTGGAGTATTTACATAAACACAGTCAGTTATGTCTCAAGTGAACGTAAAGAAATGGGTGAAAATGTAATGTGTGTCAATATATTAGACCCGTGCATTAGGTCTTAAATTGACAGCAGCCTAATCCCTTCTGCCATCTGTGTCATTATTGTTAACCAAACCACAAATGACAAATATAAAAAAAGAACGGTGAGTAATTTTCTAAGTAATACAAACAGTGAAGACTATGCATTTGATTATTCAATTTCTGTAGTATTTCTTATGACATTTTAAATATACCTACTGTACCTGTTCTCATTTTTAATAACAAAAATAAAATAAAACAACTATATTGTGATATATATTGTTATCAGGGAATAAAATGTCTTATATTGTGAAAAAAGATTTTGTTCATATCGCCCACCCCTAATTTCTACCATGTTTCACTACCGTCTGCTGTCAGCAGAACTGCTCTTTTTCATGTCATGACCATTTGGACGAGTAACCTCTCACGGTTTATATGTTGCAAGCACATCCCGAAGTAATCTCACATCATTTGGCCATGGAAAATGTCAAGACTGAGACTTTATGGTGGAAAATGTTTTGGGGTCACATATTCGTTGGAAAAAACAGCTAGAAAAATACTCAGGGAGTGAATGTCCCCTTGCTTGAAATTGATAGAAAAACCAAATGCAATGAGTCAGAGGTACAATAATAGCTTCCATCTGGGACCTGACCCTAGTTTACGAAGGATAATTCCAGCATGAAAGGCCCACAGCAAACCTGAAAATGACAGAGCTCTTAAGAACAAAGCTTCAGTCGTGTGTGCGAGAAGCCAATCTGTCCTGCAAAGGTGTTAAACGATTACCAGACCAGGTGAAACCATAAAAACCCAAGGACAAGTCTTATTATTTGTCTTATTTTAAAAGATAAAACAATTATGAGTTACTTTGAGTTCTCTGATCAACTTTGTTCATTGGGCTTTCCTCACCAAACAGATAGACATGCTTCTGAGTCAGCTATTTTTTAACTATGCTTATTTAGTGGGTCTGACACTCTGTCATTGAGAATTACAGCACAAACCACTGCCCTCCTGTTTCAAAAGGAGACAATGTCAAGGGCACAATCCCATGAGCTGCGTCCGAAGAAAATACCCAGGTTACATAATGCACACTATGCACATATTAAAATTACACAAGGTGTTTCAGATGCAGATGCATCAGATGCAGTAAAACCCTTCTCTCTTCTCTTCTTGATGTAAACAAATGTGCTGTAACTATGCACATGTGACCTGATCAATATGAGATTTCTGGGGCTTTATTATCTCAGAGCCCCAATGATCATGTGCAGTGCATTTTCTGAGGCCTGAGCAAATCCAGGTCCTTTCTGAAACCCATTTTGCCCACTCATTACTGCCAATGCCTCTAACAAAGACCCAAAAGAAGTGAGCCAAAAAGCAGCACATCAGGAACATTGTTTCTCATTTTAAGTAGGGGAGATTTGGTCAGTACAACCTACAATATCCATTAATTTGGGAACACTGGTGTGGATTGCAGGGTGGTGACTGGGGATCTCAAAATCTCATTCAGAGAAAGGTTAAGGAGTGGTGTAAAACATGTGGAATGAGATCGCCAGACAGACACGCAAATACAGCCTTTGATCCACCAGCCAGGACAATCATGCACCGAGACGGCAGCACTAACTTGCGGTGAATCGGTCAGAATCCAGTGGTGGAAAAACAACACTCTGGCCTCCCTGTACTACCCTTATTACTGCTTACGATTAGCGTGTACTAATTGTGCAACGAAATGAAAAATCTGCACAGATGAAGATCTATTAAAGTCCCATCATCTGCCTGAGTGAGAGAGCATGACCCTTGAAGGAGGCCTCACTGCTGTTTTAAGATTTTTCAGGAGTGTTTTTAATTGTCCATCGAGGTGAGCACAAACTATCCTAACTGACTGAATGCTCTTCAGGGACTTTCAGTCTTAGCAATCAGTGCATAAAATTAATGAGCTGTCCTGCTGCTGTGATTTGAAACAAAGCCGGGCAAGCGAACACGTTCCCCATCTGAGGCTCATGCTTTGGGTATTGCAAAACTCAGCCTCATTATCACCACTACCGACTCTAAGGAAACTCAACATTCAGAACACACAAACAACACAAGTGCAGCGATTGTTTTTCAAATACAGAAAGGAACAAACAGTCTATAAATTCATTCCCTTTAAAGCATCCAGCTACAACCATCAAAGTGCTTTTGTAACAAATCCACCATCTTCAACAGTGCATTTCAAAATGTTTTTCTAAATTGTCTAAAGTGAGGTGTATATAAAAAATAAAATAAAATAAAATAAAATAAAAAATACAAGAGTTTGGTCACCATGATAATAATAAGAAATGTGTCTTTAGCAGCAAATCAGCATATTAGAATGATTTCCGAAGGATCGTGTGACACTGAAGAATTTAAAAATTTGCAGGAATAAACTACATTTTCATTTTCTGTTTTTACTGTATTTTTGTTCAAATAAATGCAGCCTTGGTGAGCAGAAGAGACTTCAAGACTTGATGCTGATATTCCATTTGGTGTCAATGTCAATTTAAATGCTCAAATCCTAATGTGACTGTACTTTAAGATTATGGAAAAGTATAAACAAATTGCAAACTTGTACACTGCTAAACCAATTTTTGGTTTGTAGCATAAGAAGTATTCTTTTCAAAGTGAGGGACACCAGTAGGACTACATCAGGACAGAAGTACAACTACTTCGAGGTGGTGCATCACTAAACCATATCAACCCCCAAATCTGCCTGAAAACCAAGAATAGCCTCCGTCAGGCTATATTAAATCCAGCTTTTGGCTCAGAGATTTCCATCCAGCTTTAAGGGCTTGTTAAAATAACTCATTGCACTTTCTGCCGCCGCATTAATAAGATCTGATAACTAATCAGGGATAGCAAGCACAGGGATTGTATATCTTGGTAAATCCAGCCGGAATGTAAACCATTGCCACTCTCAAAGGAGCCCCGTGGCAGCTGCGAACATGGGAAGCTTCACAAAACAGACAGACATCCGGCTCAAATACTCCTTTTATTTGCTGTTTTAAGATCAAATTATGGTTAGAAGAATTTCACACAGATTTTGGATCGTTGACTCGCTCCATTTCATTATTATAATGGGCTGTAATTTTCAATCCTGGACCAATTTAACTAAACAGTGCAATGCAGCAGCCATACGGCAAAACTTGGATAAAGAATGTGCAAATAACAGCGCAAAGGTTATGATATGGTGCAATATTTTTACACTCTTAGTGCTGACAACGTTACAGTGGAGTCTTTCTGTTAGCGATAATGAACATGTGAAAATCCACTTAAGAATCACCCCTAGGTCTACGGCTCTACCCGTGCTGATAATTAAAGTAACCTTCATTTCATCTGTTGGAAATATATCACTTCTCTCCACAAGTTCACACATATTAACACACAAAATCACACTCATTCACACACAAGCTCACACCCACACGTGCAGATGCATACATACATTAGAGAAATGGTTCATTTGCATTCAGAAAGCAAATCCCTTTAAAAATATTACAGGCATATTAAGGTTCTCGATTCCTTTTACGGCTACAATATGTACGATTTTTGGATTAAAATATCCAAAAATCACTAGAACATTGTTATATATTGTTATATATTCAATCAATAAAGTAATCAATCAATATTTAGTTGGCTTGTGTACTATACCAAATGTTTCCAATAATATTAAAATCCAGAGAAATCAGCAATCTTAACCAGTTTAATGGCCTGTGTCATTGCGTCGCCTGTCAATGGACGTCATATCCATGTTACCCTCAATTTCCGGTTTTACTTCCATAGAAACCATGGAAACACCAAAGACGCTTTAATATAGTATGTGTTTTATTAGACTGGTGAGCAATCTTTAGCCCTATTGTTTGAATCTCTTGTTTTCTTGATTTACCACAAGTAAAATGTTTGTACCATGCCAGAGATAACACTTTTTTTCAAGTGGCTAACATAGCATAATCAGAAAAAAAGAGCTTTATTTGTAGTAATAGTAGTGCAGTCCCCCTAATGCACTAATATTTCTGATAAAAGTTGTAATTTAAAACCCAGCACAGGTTTGAAAAAAAAAAAAAAAAAAAAAGTAATTATACATCAATATGACTATAAAATGACAATAACCGTGACCCGAGCTGCTCTGAGACACTGAAAACACCAGATCATGAGCAGCTCACATGTATTAAAGTGTCCCTATTATGGACTTTTGAAAATTACCTTTTATGCTGTGTGTAATGTAGCTGTATGTGAATGTAAACAGTCTGCAAAGTTGTAACGCTGAAAGTGCATCATAAATAAAGTTATTGTCTCTCAAAAGAAGGAGTCGACTCTGAACCGCTTAAACGAGTCGTTTGTAATTCCAATCCCATTTCCGCAAAGTTCATACATCATAAGTTAATACATTTGCATAATGCCCGCCTACATTCTGTCTGGACATCCCGTGAAAACTTTAACCCCTCTCAAATGCTGTAGCTTGTTAGTGTGGATAACATGTCGACAAGACGCTGTGTTCTACGCTATGAAAGGAAATTTGGTTTATTTTCACTTCCAAAGTGTGAGGCTGTGAAGAATCAGTAGTTAAAGATGGGAAAGTACCTGCTTTATGGACCAAATTGCTCCTCAGAATCACAACCTGTAAGTGTGATTAATTATTGATGTATTTTATATGGAGTGTTCAAAATACATGTTATTACTCATGTTATTACTGTCCTACTGAAATACTTCTGCTAATCAGCTGTTGGCCACTATTACCTAAAATTGTGTCCATTAATGCAGAATGTCTTTCGTTCTTACTACTTTGAGTAATGATAAAGGATGGAGCAAGATTTGCTTTACAAACTTTAATGTTACATCAGTTATTCATGTTGCTCGGCTAACATATGCAACGTTATTGGTACTGTAAATAATACAGTTCCTACATTCCTTGCAATGGAGGTTTGGGTTGAATAACTAGTTCTTCCAATATTTCATCACTGGACTGAGCTTGGATTGATATGGTAAAATTGACGCCATCGTTACTGTCTTTACAGTGTGTACAATTGCTGAGATTTAGGAAGCCTCCGGAGCTGTAATCGGTAGACCAATCGCAACAGACTGGGCCATCTGGTCAATCAGAGCAGAGCATGTTTGCGAAAAGGGGGAATTTAGAGAGACTGATTCATCCGACGAGTCATTTCAGAATCTTTGAAAAATGTGCTGATGTGCAATGTATATTATGAGAATGTTTTTTTTATTTTATTTTTTTTTTTTTTATACCTTTGATTCATGTAAACCTATTGTAGAAGACCTCCTAAACATAAACAGGAACCTTTCAAATAGCATAATAGGGGCACTTAAAATGAACACAGTGCCATGCTTTATTCTGAAATAGCATATATATTAATTTCATAGCAGCCTTTGCAATTTGATAATCACACTAGGCTAATCACACTTATCACACTACAGTTGTGATTATAGTTTTATTTCAATTAATCATGCAACCCTAAAGGTGATGATACAAAAAGGTCTAATGCTTTTATGTTAAACATTAAAATAATTTCAATCTTCTTCTGAATCCTTGTTTTTTCTAAGATAAATTGTGTGCTATGTACTATTCACTTCCAGTTCAGATACTGTAATCCAATATCCAAAATTTAACTCTTCTGCATCTCAAGTAAAACTTCTCAACCCAAACATTTACAAAGGCATTACCCAGGAAACTGCATGCAGCATTTGTACTCCACAAAGACAAAAAGCTATTAATTATTTAAGAGGAGCTCTCTCAGTAAAGCATCAAAACCTGCTATATGACTCATCCACACTTGAAGTGTTGAAATGGAGGTCTGCACACCTCAAAATATCTCTGTCAGAGTCACACTCGGGCTCCCTGCCGTAATCAATCCGTTAGCACAGCAGGCCTGCAGAGAGATTTGTGACTTAGACCCTTCCTCTGCACATGAGTGTACGACGCAGCAGCTGTCGCGCTCTGGTAATATAAGCCCTTATTAGTGTCCATTAGGCTGCACTGAAACTAATAAGAGATTGTCAAATACATCCAAACATTCACACAACTCTTCAGAAAACAGAAGGGCATGGTGAAACACGCTCTTAACGCCAAGCTCGTCGACATGACCACTTCCATTACAGGGTGATCAGGAGGAGGGACAGTAGAGATTTATGGACAAGATAAAAAATAAATAAATAAATAAATAAAAATCTAATTGTTAAGTGCACAAAAATGATGCTGAGATTCATTCAAAGATCACATTCACTCGATCCATCACTCACTCACTCACTCACTCACTCACTCACTCACTCACTCACCCGTTCATTCACTCAATCATTCATTAACTCACTGAATCAATCAAACAATCAATCAATTAATACCTCACATACTCGATAAATCATGTTATTTTAGTATCATTTATATACTATTATAGTTTACTAAGTATACTATTTACATTTATTTTAGTTTAAATTTTAGTTTTTATTTATTTCCAGTTAGTAATTGTAGTGCTTATGCTTAACGAAACGAACGAGTGAACGAGCGAACGAGCTAACGAGCGAACGAAGGAACGATAGATAGATAGATAGATAGATAGATAGATAGATAGATAGATAGATAGATAGATAGATAGATAGATAGATAGATAGATAGATAGATAGATATATAGATAGATAGATAGATAGATAGATAGATAGATAGATAGATAGATAGATAGATAGATAGATAGATAGATAGATAGATAGATAGATAGATAGATAGATAGATAGATAGATAGATAGATAGATAGAAAATCCTGGTGCACTCATTCTTTCAATCATTCAAAATCATTCAAATCAAAATAATTTGCTCATTCATCTCATTTATTCTTTCATTACATCACTTGTTTATTCATCACTCATTCACTAATTCATTCACTCATGTACTTATCAAAGACCTCCCATTGCCCTGTCATTATCATTTACATCATAGAGACACACGGAATCACTTGACAGGCGTCTGGTTCTACACACCACAAATGGGTGTTTGGATTGATAAATTGTATGGAGCAGTCACCTTCAGAGGCATCAGTCCTACACTTCTCTTGCCAAACCACAAGCTAGAAAACTAGCCAGCAAAAAATGCATGACCACGCACAACTATTTGAAATGTATGGTCAGGCTTCAGACATCAGCATTTGTATTCAGTTTCATCGTGTTTTGGCTGATCCCACGTTTCATTCCACTCATGGGGTAAAACGAGAAACGCCAAAATCACATGTGTTTCATATAAATCACTTTTGATGAACAAGGAATTAGGAGAGAAATATTGTCTGCTTATGCATATTAATGAGGAACTTTCCAAAAGCATATTCTCAAATACTGATGTTAAATCTATGTTAAATATTTAAACCTAGTCATCAGTTGTTATAGCTAAGTATTTATTTATGTGATTTCATTTTACCATTCTGATTTACATATAGCATTATAATTTCTAGGCATCTTTATTTATATTATTTCGTTTTGTTATTCTATGAAGAACTGTTCATATATTTTACAGTAATACATATTAAAGGTAAATGTTAATACAGTATATAAAATTAGAACTGGCCAAACATGCACAACAGTCCATCTGATGCCCTCAAATCCATATTACCTAATGTAGTGGCACATTTTAAATATTATAAATCATTGTCATTGCTTAATTTAATTAGTTAACTTAATAGTTATAGTTCAATTACATTTTGTGAGAGAAGAAAAAAACTTTTTCAAAAACTTTTTTTTTTTTTTTTTTTGTGCTGACAATCAAGTAGTGCTGACTGACAATCAAAATAACCACATTGGAATGATGTTAATGTATCTGCAGTTTCATTAGCCATTTAACAAATTTAAAGTGTAATAATTATAAGCAGTGTTATGATAATCAGTGATGAAAGGTCTTTGATCTTCAAAGGGAAGGATGTCATCTCTAAACTTAAAGCACCAGGTCAGAGGTCACAGTTCCTTAATGATTTAACCACTATCCTCCGAGTACACAGGCCAGTAACAATACTAGAACAAGAAGTCAAGTTTAGCCTATAATCTTCCCTTTTCTTAGAGCAGAGAAAACTGTAGTGTGGCCTTGTTTTCCTCATCACTTCGCCTATGGCATGCAAGTCTCAGATGCATCTTGATGTAAACACCCTCATGACCCATTTTGCAGCTGTTCCACATATAGTATTCCATAACAGATACAAAAATACACACAAATACAGACGTCTAACTGAACACAAGCCGGCAATCAGGGATACACTCACATCAAGAGAACAGTTGGACAGAGAACATGGTGAAAATCTCAAACATCTCTCAGTAGTGCTGAAGTCCAGAGGATAGACGCAGAGCATTTTATGAAGAGCAGAAGTGATTTCTCCAGGGAGACTGCGTAACTCAAGTAATACCATGGGCAGGACTGAAGTGCTCAAACCAGCTGCCAGCCAATCTATTATCAGCTCCCTCAACCACAGCAAAACTCACACCTACACACACTTAGTGCACTTTCACATTAAAGCTTAATGTGCTTTTTGGGATGAAAACAGATTTCCAAACTTGGGTGTTAATTTGAAAAGTACAGAAGAATTCATAATTGGTATCAAACCTCAATAACAGCTTAACTTGTGCAACTGAACCACTATTGATCACATTCCCATTCCTGAGTTTCTGACATTATTTTTAAATTTAATTTTATATAAACCACAGTGTCCACAGTGTTTGAAAAATGTCCAAAAACTGTAACTTTAGGGGTACAACAGCTTGTAACTGGGGCAGAACCCTTAAGGGACAACTTTGTACCTTATCTACTGCTGAAGGTGCATATTGGTCCTTTAGAATAGTAATATGTATCTTAAAGGTAATACTTTGAACCTTTTAAGGGTAAATAAGGTATCCCTAAGTAAGGATACTGCCCCAGTGACAAGATGTTGTACCCCTAAAAGTAAAATTTTTGCACAAACATTTACATTTAAAGGATTAGTTCACTTCAGAATTAAAATTTCCTGATAATTTACTCAATCCCATGTCATCCAAGATATTTATGTCTTTCTTTCTTCAGAAAAGAAATGAAGAAGGTCCAAATTCCAGTTTTATTGCAGCTTCAAAGGGCTCTACATGATCCCAGCTGAGGCAAAATGATCTGTCATTTTCTAAAAAAATAAATAAATAAAAATGATATACTTTTTAACCAAAAATGCTCATCTTGCTCTAGCTCTGTGATGCACCACACATTACGTAATCGTTGGAAAGGTCACACGTGATGTAGGCAGAAGTAAGAAGTACCGCAGTAGGGTGTAAAGCTCCATCTCATTTTCTCCTCTTCAAAATTGTCAGACATCGTTGTTTTACCTTTTTTATGTAAAGGCCGTTTGACTTTGCACATTCCCATTTAAACACTTCCTCAGTACGGCCTACATCACGTGTGACTTTTCCAATGTGATCACGTAATGTGTGGTGCATTGCAGAACTAGTGCACGACGAGAATTTGTGGATAAAAAGGTTTTTTTTTTGTTTTTTTTATGAAAATGACCGATCATTTCTCTAGATAAGACCCTTATTCCTCAGCTGGGATCATGTAGAGCCCTTTGAAGCTGCAATGAAACTGCAATTTGGACCTTCAACCCACTGTACCCTGTTGAAGTCCACTATATGGAGAGAAATCCTGGAATGTTTTCCTCAAAAACCTCAATTTCTTTTCGACTGAAGAAAAGCCCAAACACTAGCAATACAACTGAGTCTGATCCTCTGAATCTAATGCGAGACAAAGAATGATGGCCAAGATCTTCTCTTTTCATCAGTTTACAATGTTTGAATTTGAGTATATGAAGAGAATTTGTGTCTTTAGACTATAAAAAAGCACACATAAAGCAGTGGAAGTCTCACATGCTTTACATCAAACACACACACTTATCCCTCTTCAATGACTAACGTACATCTATTTGTGCGTCTGATGAGGTGATGCAGAGAAGTGTTTCACAAGCTTAACTGCTTCAAGCTGCCCTTTAAGGGGGTCTGCACCACAGATCTCCTCTGTCCTCGGGTACACAGAACTCTCATATTCCTCTCTCCAGAGCATGGCTGACAGATCAGAGGTGTGGCCGTATCTGGGAAAAATCCATTTGCACTCAGAATGCGGGACATATACTCAACTCACCATGGAGTTTAGAAACATTTCCATCGTGAGCCAAATGCTTCGCCATTACAGACAATGAGCAGCATAAACAAATGAATGGTATTCCAGGGACACACTCAGTTGTCCTATTTAGAGCTGCTGTATACAGAGCCGTTGCTAGTACATTACGCTGATGAAAGGAAGAAAATGGGCCGTGAAATGAAAAAGGCACTGTAAGAAGAAAAGTGTGCATGTGAGAGAAAAACTCTACCTTGGCAAGCGACTCCCCGCTCCTCGTAACCTATGTTACATAGGCATTTCCCAATAGGCACCAGCCACTCTCCCTCAGTACTGCAGTACATTTTTGGTGGATCCTCCTCCTTGGAATTGTTGACACAGGAGCCCCTAACCTCCACCAGCGACTGAGAGTCCGTGGGTACCGTGTCAGGATACATAGCCAAGTTTCTCACCGTAAAAGGGCATTTTTTAAAGTACACCCGCACTGAAACAAGGGCCACGCAGGCTCCCACATCCTGGAAAGCCAGATAAAAGCCCTTCTTAGTCATGGGCCCCACCTCACGGACCTCTGTGTTTAACTTCAGGATGCGGTCGCCTAGGTCCATCTGAGTAAAGCTCTCATCGGCGGCGATGGTGTCTATTTTGGAGAACTGGTGCTCGCGGAACTTACTTCCCTGGTCTTCATCTGTCTCTAGGTAGTGTAAGTTGAATGTCTCTTTGCAAGTCAGGACCATGGGAATACTGTTGCAGTCTCTCAGGGTAAACTTGAGCTCCACATAGATCTTCTGCGCAGAATTGCGAGGAATCCAGTTGGTCCTCAACCAGTTGTTCTGGCTGTACTCCATCACGTTGCACACCTGGAAGGTCCGGATGGGTGTGTAGTGTTCATCCACACCGCTAATTTCCTCCCACTGCAAAAAAAGAAAGAAGTTAATCAAATCTATTCAGAGGAAAGCGAACAGCTACTGTACTCCTACATTTCAGCGGAACCGTGACGAATGTAAAACACCTGAGCAGCGGGCTTATTTATTTCTCAAACACATTTGGAATAATGGATCGTTTCAAATTAATATCTCCCCTGTTCATATAATTAATGTGGGACATAATTAACGAGGCTCTCCACTCTGAGTACTCTCCCTTGTAAGGCGAGCCTGACAAATCATTTTGTTTTGTCACTTGGGGTGTCCGAAGTCACAATGCGGCCAGAAGTCTGAGGTTTAACGTACACAAAGCAGAATAAATGATGAACTGAGAGACAGTGTTTTCTATTACAATAATGGAGTAGAATATGGCTCTCTGTCAAGCCGAAGTTTATAAAAGCCCTTGGCTGAGTGAGACAAGGCCTCTGGAGTGGCTGTGAGCTGTTCATTACCCAGCAGAACAAGTGTGCCCTCAGACTAAAGAATTGCCTATTTGTGTTTCAACTGTGAGGGTGCTTAATGAAACACCCAAAAAAGGAGCTTTCAAATGTTTTTCAAATGCAAACTGACTGAATTCATTGACAGCTGGAATTCCATCCACATATTTCAATGCACATTTTGGTATATTTCATAATTAATGGTATATGGAAAACCAAAAGGGAAGAAAGTTTCCAAAATTCACACAATATACAAGCAAGCAGACTAAATGATTGAAGAAGTCTCACATACGTCACCACCATTTGCATAAATTACGGGGGATGGTTTTATTAACTTTTAATAAAACCTAAATTTATCCCCCTCACTTTATTTTTTGGGAAGGTGTGTTCATGTAAAAGTCAATGCGAACAAATCTAAGATTTAAATTCTAAGAGACAAGATAGTCTATGCATGCCCTGTCATTTTATTCTTATGTAAACGAGGCGATCTGAACATTACGGCGTGCTAAACACTCTCATGTAATGTATGTTTTATTCATACTCAAAGCCGGAGGACGCTCTCTCACAGAAAGTCCAAAACAGATTCACAGAAGTAATAACTTCATACTTAAAGCCGGAGGACGCTCTCTCACAGAAAGTCCAAAACAGATTAATAGAAGTAATAACTTATGACCTTCCAGGAATTCCCTTATATGGACAAAAGCATCCTTCGCTGTGGCAGCAGCTGAATAAAAATCACAAATGTTTTGACTGATGAAACGTGAAGACAATAAACACACGATTGCGACAATATATGATTTATGTGTTTTTCAAGCTATCTTATGGTATTTATATGACAATAAAGTATATGAAAAATGCAGCGCAAATTGACAGCTTTTATAGAAACTATAAAATACAGTAAGTCTACCTGTCAGAAGTTTGAAAACATTATAATTTTTTAATGTTTTTGAAAGGGATTTATACTCCCCAAGGCTGCATTTATTTAATCAAAAATACAGAAAAAACAGTAATATTGTGAAATATTAATACAAATTAAAATAGCTGTTTTCTATGTGAATATATTGTAAAATGTAATTTATTCCTGTGATCAAAGCTGAATTTTCAGCATCATTACTTCAGTCTTCAGTGTCACATGATCCTTCAGAAATCATTCTAATATGCTGATTTGAAACAGTTGTGCTGCTTCATATTGTTGTGGAAACCTATATATGAAAATATAGGAAAAATAGATAATAGAATTATAGATATTATTGTTCAGCAGTATATTTTATTTAATTAAAAGCAAGAGATTATATAAAAAATAAATAAATAAATGAAACCAGTCAATTAGACAAAGGTCAGTTAAAATATTACAACTGATATTACAACTGATATTTCTGTCCCCCTCACTTCTGAAATGATGATTACGCCCCTGGTCACCACTCAGAAAGAACTCTGTTTCACCGAAAAATCAAGATTTTGATAAAAAAAAAAAAAAATGAATGGATTATTATTTTATGAATAACAGGCATCGTGATTCTGTGTAAATCTGCAAGCTTGGCATTAAGGCAGGGTCTAAACGAGGCATTATGATTCTAGAACAATTGTATCTGCTTCTGATATTGTGTTTATGAAGTTGTGAAGTGAACAAATATGATGCAAATTGAAATAAATCAATGGAAATTTCAGCTGGTCATTTGTCTCAGAGATATTTACTGAGCCAACCTGTGTTCACCAGCATAGCTGATGCTCCAAATTAAGTCCAGGTGCCTGGGCTGTGCCGCATTATCAAACTGCATAGAGAATGACTGTACTGAAACCATGACTGCCAAAATAAATGAAACATCATATACGATGTGTAAATCACACACGCTTGAGAATATAGTGTGGACTGTCTGCTGCCATGAATGACATCATCACCAGCACAAGCCAATCTCCTTTATACTACTTTATAATGCATAACACTCAGTCACAGAGAGGGAAAAACTGTAAAAGCCTTGTCTGGATATCTCTTTTACGGACAGCAGCTTCTAAAGGCCGCATTGATTTCTAGGAGAGCACAAGTCTACGATTGGACACCAATCTGTATTTCCTTCTCCACAGCGGGAGACGTCAGCCGTGCGCTTTGCAACTTAACACTCGATGGGAAGACTGAAGATGACTTTAGGTTTCTCCGAATATCACTTTACAATAGTAATCCCCCTCCAGCAAGGAAAGCAACAGAGAAACGAGGAAATCAGCAGTTGGTACATTTGGCAGGGCTGCGGCCCAACTCCCCCCTGTGTACACTCAGTGTGTACAC
Source organism: Chanodichthys erythropterus (assembly GCF_024489055.1). Lineage (NCBI taxonomy): Eukaryota > Metazoa > Chordata > Actinopteri > Cypriniformes > Xenocyprididae > Chanodichthys > Chanodichthys erythropterus. The sequence continues at coordinate 9,216,454 of NC_090234.1, forward strand.
AGGCCAACTGGTACTTTAAACTAATAGATTCCCTGGCACTTGTGGACAAAGTGGGGCAGAGCTTATGTTTCAGACAGATATATAATAAAATTATAATCCTCCCCTTGCTCGTATTACAATGGAATTGCATTAGTTAGTGAAGACTGACATATACTGCTGGCTTTTGCTGGTATCGTATGCACATTTCTGGTATAGGTGCACACAGTTTCTCTTGATCAAATCCCACTCTCTTCATTATAATGAACAAAATTAGAGCAGATTATCTTTGTGAGGACTCCATTAGAGTCTCAACAATGGGATGCCAGAGAGGCCATAGAGGAAAAGACATACTTATAGGTACACAGGAGATCTAGTAACGGAAATTGCTTGCTGTAAAAATACACATTTGTACTAATCAACACAACTTGTGCAGTGAGGGCTTGATATCCACTAAGAATACACATCGTTCCAAGCTTGAGTGGTATTAAAGTGTAAGTGACATGATTTAGCTGAAGACAAGCAAATGCTAGCTTTTGTAATTTATTTTTAAGCAAACTTTTTTTCTCGATTGGTAAACATTTAAATACATTTGCTTTCAAAAGTGTATTTTTCTAGTAACAAGCTATTTTCCGCCCAAACAAGTAGTGATGAAGAATGACAAAAACTAGATCAATAGTTTTTGTCACAGTGTATTGCAAAAATAATTTAATAATAAAATACACTGTTTTTTTCCACATACAATTGGGTAGTATGATTAATTACATTAAATTGCTTCATGTAAAAAAAAAAAAAAGGAAGAAAAAAAAAAGGAAGAAATGCTATTTGCTAAATACTGATTCCTTGGGAAAAATAAGTACACTTCAGCATACTTTTAAAAGAGTACTTACTACAGAAATAATATATGTTAAAAGAATATACTTAAGTGCAAACTGAATGTAAAGTTTTTGAACACTTAATTGCATGTTATTTGCAATTAAATGAATTGTTTAAATTTATATTAAATGCAATTAGTTGAAATTAGTTCACTTTGAATTAGTGCTTTTTGGTAACACTTTATTTTACAGTGCAGTAAGTACATGTTAGTAATAACAGTAAATTATGCATAATTACAAGTACATGTAATTAAATTAATAGTACTCAGTACTTATTTGAGTTATTACAATGTAACTACGGCACTGTAAAATAAAGTGTAACCTGCTTTTTTGACCTAAGTAGGTAGCACTTAAATAAGTCATAGTACGTCACAATTACTTCTATTGACTTTAAAATATGATTAAAGTATGCTGCCATATTTACTAACAAGCATTTATGGTAAATAAAAAATACAAGTCATTTCTATTGAATACATATGTAATTCCACATTTGTAATTCCACAAGTGGCAATTTAGTACATTTAAAATATATTATACTATAAAATATATTGTAACTTTAAAAGTAATACTGAATAACACAGTACAGTTAAAATTAATAAATGTTCTTTACACATGCTTTAGTATGTTAGTCAACACATCAAATGTGTATTTAAAGCACAACAAAAGATAAAAACACAATTATTTAAAATGTACAACATTTAATTTGACATTATTACTAAGTGCACTGTGCACTTTTTAAATGTCTACTTAAGTGTATGAAGAAACATGAAAGTGTCATGAAAGTCATGAAAGTGTATTCATTTTAAGTACTCACGAAGTACTTATAGTAATTTTATGTATGCAAGTACAGTTTTTAAATAGATTTGAAGTACTTTTTAACAGATTTGAAGTACACTTCAAGTTTAGATTGCATTCAGTAAAATTCAGCAAACTTCTTTTTCGGAAAGGACTGCAAAGAAAGAAAAAGAAAAAAACAACAACATTGAAAGCACTGTGCACTACAAGTACACTAGCTTCAGCGTAATTAGCTATTTTGATGGTTGCTTGTTGTGTAGCTAACTACTTAAGTGTAGCTAGCTAAATTACCTTAATTTATGTGTAGCTTGTATCTTAAAATCTACAGTTTCAAAGCAGTTTACCCAATGCTGTTCAAGAAGCACAAACTCATCCATATTATATTATAAACACCTAGCAAAATTTAAGACACAAATCACTCCAAAATGAAAACTGAAAAAGACTTATGGTTATACGTGAGGCCCATGAGCTTTCATTCCAAGAATATAGCAGGAAACACTAGAAATGACAAGTGCTTCACCATCTAAGATTTCCTGCACTAGGTCACAGCAACAACTGTACCCGATCAGTCAATACCTTTTCATCACAGCTTTTACCACAGAGGAACCATAACACATTGTGTGCTGCCCGCTCACCCCGCTGCGGCCATATGACGTGCTAATCCACCTTTATAGAGGGGGTTTTCTTTGCACTTTATACAGCTGGAGACCTTTCACAGTTTCTTTTTGGGGAGGTTGGGGTGGGGTGGGGGGTTGGTAAATGAGTTTCAGGATCATGTTGGAAATATTGCCTTTCGCTGTGGGCATTGGCAGAGTGTGAGAGAGCAATGCATAATGAAAATTTTGTGTTTGCTGCCTATTTTGTCTCAGTCGATTATGCTACAATGCTAGAGATCTTCTAGCTTCTACTTCAGATTTTTAGAGACCAAAATATGACAAGGAAATACATTATTACGGGAAATCGATGTGCACAATGTGTAGTTTGCCTTTTTTTTTTTTTTTTGATGACATTCATTTGTTATGAATAATCTTTTGTTTTTTCATCGAAATAAAACTATAAAAGAAATCTAATTGTAGTGAAATCTTATTTACTGTATTTTACAAAACACACACATATTATATATATATATATATATATATATATATATATATATATATATATATATATATATATATATATATATATATATATATATATATATATATATATATATATATATATAAATCTGAAAAACATTAACATTTGTAAAATGTATTTGTGCAGCTTTTTCACAATTAACTTGTCATATGTACATCATGTAGTTAAATGAAAAAGAAAAAAAAAAAAAAAAAAAAATAAAAACCAGGGGTTTTTGGTCATACTGACCAATTTGATTAATCAAATCATATATACATTATTGGGTAGTAACGGATTATATGTAATCTGGATTCCGTAATCAGATTCCAAAAATTAAATACTTGTAATTAGATTATATTACATTTTAAAATACTCATAATCGGACTAGTTACATTTTTATTGATTACATGATTACTTAATATTCACAAAATGACAGTAAATTAATAATCATTTATTGATTCTCACTCATTTTAATTTTTTTTATCTTTTAAAACAGCCTATTGTTTATGTCAAGAACGTCTTCCAGTTTTGTGGAATTATGTGGGAAATCAGATGCCACACAGCATAACAAATAAAATATTTCATATTTATTGTGTTTTGTTTTGATTATTTGTTAAAAATTTACAATAAAGTTCCAGTAGTTAATGTTAGTTAATACATTAGCTAACATGACCTAACAACGAACAATACATTACAGCATTTATTAACCTTTGTTAATGTTAGTTAATAAAAATACAACTGTTAGTTCATGTTAGCTCAGGTCCGTTAAATAATATGAACAGATACATCTTTTGATTTTAATAATGTCTTTGTAAATGCTGAAATTAACATTAACTAAGATTAATAAATGCTTTATAATTATTTACTGCTTAATAATAGTTAGTAAGGCAGTTGTTAAGTTTAGATATCGAGTAGGAATTGGATATAGGATTGGAATAGGATTAAGGGATATTGAATATGGTCATGCAGAATTTGCAGCTCTGAATATTTACATTTCTGGCCTACTACCCAGTACAGCCACCGATACTCCCTCTGCGAGAGATAATTCATTCAAAAATCTTAAATGGAAATAAAAACAATGCCAATGCCAAGCCAAGGCGGTGTTCAAGAGTCATTTGCACTTCTCTTTCTGTTCCTCAGGAGAAACGAGGCATTCCAAACCCAAAACTACAACCACTAATCAAGTTCTAATCAGTGACTTCACAGATGCCACAGCAAAGATGCTTTTTAAGAACTCAAATAACAATTGTGCAGGGTCCTCAGAGCAACTCAACAGATCTTAGCAGTTCATACGGTTAGTCGTGCCGCAAACAGAGTAATCCGACTGCCTTGGGTAATGAATCCCAGGCTGAGGCCTGATGCAATTTGGAGAGGCCATAATAAACAGCGCTGCATGTTTAAAGAGCTGTCTGCGCAGGGCCGATTTATATTTACTGCCCTTATCTGAGCGTGCGGCCGCACAGGGAGCGTCCGATGGGCTTAGCTCTTAATTTGCTTTAACCGGGCCGATTTGTGCTTACACTGGCAGAAGGCGGGCGGCCCATCCGTCAGTGTCAGCGCTGCAGCGGCACATTATTTGAAATCATTTTTGAGGGCATAGCTTTCAGGGCAAAATGCTTATCGCTCCAAACTAGGGAGAAGTCCTGAGTAATTAGAGTTAATTCACCTTGAGAACCTGATCTTCGGTGTAGTCGTGACAATAGCTACACGTCGACTTAATAAATCCCACAGCATTCACCACATATCTGCGAGGGATTTCCTTTTTCATTCTAAATCACCTTTATGGCTATTGTAAAGATTAATGATGCCTTCTCTGTTGAACTTATGAACGTTTAGAAATTAATCTAGCAAATTAGTGCAATTACTCAATTTTCAATAAATGCAGTCTACATTAAAAAGCACTTAATTTAAAATGCAAATGACCTTTTTTTATTTTTTGCTTCATGTTTTTCTTTTTCCTGCTTTTCTTCTCCCTTACGTCTAAGAAATGAAAGCTTCACATTTTACTGTGCCAACAGTAAAAAAGAACGAGGGGAAACAAGGTTTGGCAGCTATATGGAACAAATTACTGGATTACCTTTAGCAACTGCCAGCAAGTCATTTTAACACATAATAAAGTTTAAAGAATGTTTTGGTCTGAGTAGCCCTTGAGACCAATACCTGTACAACTCGACAAATAAACATGGTTATTATCGGAAGTTGCGACCTTGAGGTTTTGACAACAAAAATAAAGTACCCAGACTTGTTCCACGCTGACAGGAGAAACATACCTTTGGGTTTATTATGTTTATAATATATGTTATCTGTATATATTGCTGGTCAAAGTTTGACACTGAAATCATTCTAATTTGCTGGTGCTAAATTATTATTATTATTATTATTATTATTTGTGCTTAAAAATGTTGAAGAAAACATTTTTTGCTGCTTAATTTTTTTGTGGAAACCATGGTAAATTTCCTTTCAGGATATTTTATGAATAAAAAGTTCAAAAGAACAGCATTTATTTGAAACTAATGTTTTGAAACTAGGGTTACCTTTTTTTATCTTACTTAATCCAAACTTTTGAATGGTAGTGTATCACAGTTTCTAAAAAAAAATATTAAGCAAAAACTCTGATAATAACATTGATAATAATAAGAATTGTTTCTTAAACAGCAAATCAGCATATTAGAATGATTTATATAAATTTAATTCTAATTTTATCTGTTAAAATCTAATTAATTTATATAATTATTCTCAAGCCTAAATAGTTCCCACATCTTTATGCACATATAGTTTTGGCTCCCCAACAACATCCTCACAGCATGAAACCTCTGTTCTCTTCTTTTCCACTAAGAAATATGGATTAGGGCTGCAACAACACTCACCCCATGGGATGGGGATGATATCCAACCCAGCTCCCCTTGGCTTGCTTTGGAGTCCAACAGGTTAACTGTAGAAAAGGAGAGAGAAGGGGAGAGAAACAAATAAGCAGTTATCCCTTTTTAGATCGGGTTTCACCCCCCGCCACACAGCCACTCGGACCGGGATACAACTCTCAGTGTGCAGCGTCCCGATCAACACAGTATTTACTCAGCTGCGCTGCTCTTGTGCCACAATCCAATTAAACAAACAATGGAGTCAACGGACTCATCCTTCAAACGAACATTATTCAATGTGCCGTACTAGCTTTAACCGGACGGAAAAAAGTTCCCCCCATTACCCCGTGCGTGCGTGCATGGGGTCTTTAATGTCAGACCAAACGTTGATCTTGTGTGTGTCAGAGTATTATTTCACTGATACTTATCTTTGACAAGGCAAACAAATCTCAAATGGTTTCTTTCATCTGACAAACTGAATAGATGATAGGAGATTGTTGATAAGAGATTGTTGCTCACCACTGTGTGATTTTTTCACTATCATTTATTATTTATACATAAAAAGTATTTTATTTTTCATTCATATTTTTCTTATTGCTGTTTTTCTCATTCGTGCAATATAAAAATTCTCAGATGTTATTGTTTTATTTAGCTCATATGATGTTTAATCTTTGTGTTCAATATTTATTTCTGTTTGTGTAGACTTTTTTTTTCTTTTTAATTAAACACATTATCAAATCCTTGTCAAATCCAATCAATTTAAAAATTAAAGAAACAACAACGAAAACCGAGATAAAAAAACAATAGAAAAAATAAAAAAATAAAACAATGGGAGATGACAGAAAGGAAATATTACTGCATTATTAAAAATGGCTGGCTGCCTGCATGGCGTGCTACAGAGGAGAAGGTCACGGCAAGCTCTTGACATCTCAGTGTCTCCTGCTCTCATAATAACAGCTCCTGTTTGATTGAGCAAGGCTTCAGCAGGCACAAAGAGAAAGAACAAAAGCCTCCATCGGCGTACAGTAAACGCATAATCCCAGCTGACATGTGGGGCACTCAGCATGGCGTCTATGGCCCCGACTCATAGCTGTGTCACTCATTCTCCCTACAGCGATGGCGAGGAAACATCCAGCCAAATCAAATGGACATATGGGACATGGATGACATAAACCTTTCTTTTATAAAAGTGCCTACAAACATATACTTTAATGCCAATATTTATAACAAGCTTATCCTAAAGTGTGACGTGATGTCCAAGTCTAAGACAGTACACCTTCCAAACATAAGAAATCAGTCCATAAATGCAGTTTGCTGATTCGTACCAGTAAAAAAAAAAAATCTCATTCTTTAATATATATTGATATTTACTCATTATTTTCAGCATTTTAGAAAAATAGTAAAGTCATCAATATTATGAAATTTGGTAGTGACCAAAAATAATTTTTTTTGGCTTGTCTCAGCTCTGAAATTTCTGGACAACTTCACGGTGCAAAATAAGTATTGAAGACATACTGAAGTTCACATTTATGCTGGGCACTTTGTTTACCTTTATTATATGGTTCAACCAGGGGTGCGTTTCTTGTACAATGTAGAGTAATAACTTATTTCAATCCATTTTGAGATTGTTTTGCTATGAATTATGGACATGGCATCTGAGAACTAATACTCATTTTTCTCAGTTACTTTGCTTTATTTCCAGTTTCCAGGCTCATTCTTACATACTACAGCACGTACGCACATGTACACTTTTCAAAAACGGTGCTTTAAATCTCTTGACAAACTAAAAGACATCAATGAAATTTGGGTAACACTTTACAATAAGGTTCATTAGTAAACATTAGTTAACATGAACTAATACTCTACAGCATTTATTAACCTTTGTTAATGTTAATTTCAACATTTACAAATACATTATTAAAATCAAGAGTTGTATTTGTTAACATTAGTTAATGTACTGTGAACAAACTATGAATAGCTGGATTTTTATTAACTCATTTTAACAAAGATTAACAAATACAGTAATAAATGTTTTTGTCACAAATCCTGTCAATTCCCCGGACTACATTTCCCATCATCCAATCACATGCACTCACTCCACCAATCACCTGTTGCCACATACAGCCATGCACACTCCACACTAATCACCACACCCAGCTGATGCGCATTACCTGGACTATAAAGGACTCATACACACACCACCTCACGGCGAAGTCTTGATTCCTAGTGACAATTCTGAGCGTACCTTGTATCCTGTCTGCCTGTGTTTGATCTTGCCTGTTCCTGTGTACTGACCCGTTGCTGCCTGTCCTGACCCGACCCGACCCTTGCCTGGTATAGCATTCTGTGTATGATATCCGCCTGCCTCGATCTACTGCCTGTACCCTGACTACGATTCTGCCTGTTCCTTACTGTTCCTGTTTGTTCCTGTTTTGACCCTGCCTGTACGACCACCCTCTTGCTTTAATAAAAGCTTGCATATGGATCTTACCATGAGTCCCGCTTCGTTACAGTTTTGCTCATGGTTAGTTCATTTTAGTTAATAAATTAACTAATGTTAACAAATGAAGTGTTACCAAAATTTGTATCTACATGAAATGAAAAATATAGATTGCACTGAATGTAAGCTTGCCTATTTTGCACAAGATAAGGATTTATTAAGTCCACATGCCATGCAAACAAGAAACTATGCTTCTAATCACAGGTCGAGTGCTGTAGTTCCACCACACAACCACACAACTCTGCGATGCAGTTTGTGAATGTTAGTTGGAACTATGGTTTCGGGAAACAACGACTCATTGAACTATTCTGATAACGATGGAACTTGCAACCATAGTTGGCAAACAATGCCTTTGGGAAACACACCCCAGGCTGATTGAATTTTTGATTGATTATTATTTTTTTATATTTATTAAATTAAACATTTGTTTTGTAAAGAACAGTTGCCCATCTATGTACAATACTAATTTCAAGCATTTAATTATATGTTTTTCTATAAAATGTTAAAAAACAACAACAAAAAAAAAAAAACACATAATTGACTCAGGTGCATCCATTATTTTGAATAGTGTATATATATATCAGGGTCTCTAAGGAGGGTCTGTTGGAGACCCCATTATCAAATTCCAGCACAAAACGGCACCGCACCTGAGCACTAGCCAAACAGCTGGCTGTTCTCATACTGTAGATGATCCCTATTACCTATAATAAAGCTATCTGCTTATGTCAGATAATGGCAGCTCACATCCAGCTCCGTTGGTTCCAATTTAAAGTTCTCAATGAGCCGAGCCGGCATCTCAAATTGAGCCGACCAGGGAAATTTGAGACCATAAAATTAGATAGCTACAAGGGTGAGGCAAATTCTGCAGCTGTAAGAGAAGGAAATCACAGCCAACGTCATTCCCACCCTCTCCACAAAAAAAAAAAATTTAGCATCAAGCAACGTGTCTAAGCACAAAACAAAGGCCTAATTATTAACAGCTGATTCAACGGCCATTTCATCCAACCAACCACACCAGACAAAATAGGTAAATCAATACAGAAGTGAGACAATAATCTAGGATTCCAACCACAGGCCGCCAAGAGGTATCTGTCTCTCTAATGTATCATCCTTGCACTACTACTGTAGCTATTATTTTCCTTTCATCAGCACATGACACACTGATCGAATACATTAACAGAGCTGACAATGGAGACAATGGTAATGTTTCATTCACAAACTATCTAAGAACAGCTCAATCTAAAATATATATCTACACTGAGATCATAATATTGAACAAAGAAGACAAGAAATCAGTATTAAAACTGCCCCATTACTTTTACCCATCAACCTACAGATAGATAAACAGTTAAATCATAATTTCACTTTTATATTATGTGTAGGTAGTTCACATGAAATATTAGTACAAATGTAGAAATGTCCTGTTGTGAAAATCCATATACAACTATTTTAAGCATAAGTTTAAAAAAAAATAAAAATAAATATATATATATATATATATTTTTTTTTATTGTGTATATATACAGTATATATGCTGTCAAATCGATCAATCATGATTAATCACAACTATTATATTTATATATTACATATGTGTGTGTGCCTGTGTACACACACACACACACACACACACACGTCAAACCAAAATTTATTCAGACACCTTGAACATTTCATTATTACAGTTTATTCACTATTGTAAAAAAAAATGTTAATAAAGTATGACAAGTCCACTGTATGAAGAATTTTAGTCACAGTTTACTTTATTTTGTTATCATTATAGTGCCCTGCACCCACTAGTAAAAAAAAAAAAAAAAAAAAAAAAAATATATATATATATATATATATATCACGATTAATCGATTTGAAAGCACTAATATATATAATATATAAAACTAGATGTCTCGTCACATACATCTTAATATTTTACTGTGTTTAATATTATTTTATTTACAGGTGATAGGATTAGAGAGCTCACAAAAAATAGCCACTAACCTTAAACATATCTGTGAACATGGTCGTTGATTACGGTCTGAATGAGGTTTGCATGAGCACAAAAGAACCATATGGCCTGTAAATGGCACACTGCCTTCTCTTCTCGGCGTCCTCCTCACCTCTCAGGTAGTTAATTAAATCTGTTATTGAATTAAGATGAGAGTCAGGTGTCTGAACACCTCGGAACCGCCGGGCCCTCGGAGAGCAGAGGAGTTGATGCCTGGCTTTATTAAAATCTGACTGTGGGTGTATAAGACACATGGCGGACTTGGGGATTATTTTCAAAGGATTTTCAAGTGAGCACGACAGGCCTTAATATGTGTGTCCAAAATACCCACTGCTGCTCCAATGATCCCTTTTCTCACCCTCACTAGATCCTCCCATGCAGCTGGTCTACCTTCACAAGGGCCGCAACGAACCCCACACGTGCATCGCAAATATCTGTCCGAGAGGTCAATACTTGTATGGGATGTTATCACAATGATTTATGGCTTGCATTTAAGCCAAACCACATTTTGGGGTTTAGATTCAAGATCATTTGGCACTTTTAATTGACTAATTCCCTAGCTATCAAAAATAAACAAAATGGAAAACAATAGCAAATTGCAGGGCTTGCAGCTTGATTGAAGGTTCCGCCCATAGTGGCAAGATGGCAATGAAGTATTAACCTCTACACTATGAATAATTCAGTCGAGTCTCAGGGTGTCTGCCTCAGCCCCTCTGAATCCTCACAGCTTTTTTTGCCCACCATCTTCATCCAAAACACACCCATCAGCATGACCATGCACATTACTGTTTTACTGATGATACTATATGTGTTTTGTGCATTTGTATGCGTATAAGCAAATTTCCATACATCCGAAAAGTAACGTCACTCACAAAACATTAGCCGTCCCAGCTGGAAACTAGTGCATCATGACATCACACCATGTCGTGCTGCCATCACATAGTCTGAGCGAGCTGAGCATTGTGGCTGGAGCACTGCGCCATTTTGGCCACAAGTTAGAAAATGGAAACCGTAGAAATGTAATAGTGTTGTATGATTCGTTTACATCATATTTATATTTTTGGCAGAGGCTTTATTCTGGAGCTGATCGGCTTTGTGAAGATTTCCTGAGATATTTCAATAAGACTTTTGTTATTTTCGTTGAAATCGTCCTTTAAGGATGTGGTCAACTGTTAGCTGTAATCCCACATGCTCGGAAAACTGTCTGCCGTAAGTGTACTGACAGTAGAATAGGCGATATGCATTACAGTAGACTGTAAGTTTACCCGCCACAAACTTGACTAACATAGGCCAAGCTAAATGGCAGAAAAATTAATTTGCTTTTTTACACAGAAGTATGTTTCACTAGGCAGTGTGCCCAGATCCAAAAAAAGATGATATCAATTCCATGTGTTTTTTTTTTTTTTGTTTTTTTTTTTCCCTACCATGTGTTGTTTAGTAAAAAAATATAAAATATTAAGCTGGCATTAAACTCAATGCTACTAATTAATTCAATTGCCTTTATTAAATAAACTTTAAACCAGTAAAGTTGAATGTGTATATTTTACATATGAAACAAATTATTCCATTTTACTCTGAACACATAGCCCAATTTTACTCTGAACACATAGCCCAATTTGTGTTTGAAAAATGAGAAGATAAATAAATAAATAAATAAATAAATAAAAACACTGTGTCATGAGCAAAACATGAGAATGCATGCTGTGCACATCTATAGTATAGTGTTAGTAGGCCTCAAGTGGATACTTCGTTGTTTTCAAACATAGTCTATAGGAAAAAATTGCTGTAAAAATAGTTGAGAATATTTTTAGACTATTACTGTGCTGCATAGATACTCAGCATATTCCTTTAGAAATACCTCTAGGTATACCAGAAAATATCTACCTAAATTACAGAGGTCAATTATTCAGTCAAAAAATATTGTTATTATTATTATTATCATTATTATACGTGGGTGTTGTTTTATAGTTGTCGTTTTTAAGTGGTCTGTTTTCTGTTAAATTCTGTTAAACTTTCTAATCGTCTAAAAAAGGCCACCAGCTATGGCTTTTTAAAATGATTTTAATGCTTAATTCTGCTCAGTTAAAAGAAAATGACATAGTAACATGTTTTAGGCTTATATTTATTTTATCCTTCATCTTTAACGACAAATATGCTAATAACATGGTGACCGACACAAATGAGGTCGCAATGCGGTGGTTTTGGTTATTAAAATTCATAACTTGTAATAAAGACTTTACTTTAAAGTTTCAATTATTATTATATTCCTATTTTACGATTTGAGGGTTAAAGTGCACTGTCCATGTAGTAAATCGGCCCATTTCAGCTCGAGCAGAAGAAAACGACTGAACTGAAGAGTATGTAGTGTCAGGTCAGCAATTAGGCTATGGGATTTGATAACCAAGGAAAGTTTTGTGATTAAATATTATTCAAATTAAATAAGGAGTGGCAAAAATGTCCCAATTAACCTGAATTCAAAAAATAAAGATGAACAAGTTTCAAACTTTACTAGAGTTTATTTCCTGGTGGGGGTAAACAAATAAATACATAAATAAATGGAAATAGGCTTGAGTGTCGCATCGATATAATTTTTGAATAACATACAACCTCTGAAAGGATTTATGAGTCTATTTTTTTCCTGAATGAATGCTCGTTGTGTAAAGACTGAGACAATACATGAATTTCGGGATGTGAATCGCGAATATCAAACTGACCTTTGACGCTTAATACGTTCAATATATATATATATATATATATATATATATATATATATATATATATATATATATATATATATATATATATATATATATATTTTTTTTTTTTTTTTTTTTTTCTTAATAAAAATAAACCTTTTTATTGTTTATTCTATTCATATTAGGAGATTATAACCCCATATTAGCTTGAGCTGATTAGGCGACTGCAAGCTGTAAAAAAAGCACTTTGCTCAAATTATATCAATGGCTGCGGCTCTATACTGACACTCTCTGGTGAAAAACACGTCCCATTACATACTATTTGAGCAAAAGGTAATTCACAGCCTATAAATCACAATAAGAGAGAAAAGTCGTTCTGTTACACAGAACAGACATCCAAACACCCAGAAACATCACTTTGAGTTGACAGCATTTATGAACAGTTCTCATCTTTTCTACACAGATCAGACTCTAAACTCTGATACAAAAATACCAATTCTAAACTTAATAATAACAAATGGACCTGAATATTTAATCAAACATGAAAAGCAAAATCACCAAAACGAATCTCTCTATCTACATATCGCGTCACAATAGACTCCTGAATACGATAAGCGAAAATCTCTCTTTTTCTAATTAGGCCAACAGAACACCTGAAGCTTTGTAAATGCTAATATGTAGGTATATAGGTCTATATAATGAATATGAGACAATACTGACAGAAACTTTTGTAATTAGTAGCCTATAAAGAGGCTCTACACAAAGATTTAGATTCTCACGTTATTTTCCCCCCGAACGACTCTAAAAACTTTACCGCTCTGAGCGGGACACAATTCTAATCTCTGTGAACTAAACAGTTAAAGATACGCAGGAGATGCATGTAAACAGGATGCACATGCATTTCAAACAATAATAAAATAACTTAAATATATATCCGTTGTTTAGGCCTATCTGTATCTCGTTTCATAAAGGACGTTCAGATATCAAAATACAAATAGCCTACAGTGCCCTAGAAATATAATAGGCCTAAATGTTTTGTTAAAAATGAGAGTGCTACTGTACCTAGCCTAACTTTGTTGGCTCCAAATATAAGTTATTGACTACTTTGCTGTACTGTTTTGATTGTTCACTTTATTTGAAATCTCATTAGGCCTACAGTGTAGTTATAGCCTACAGATTATCCAATAGGCCATATGTGATTGAAAATTAAAAATATAACTGCAACATGTGTTCCAATATGTTTTAGTTAATAACTAGGCTACTCGTGTGATTAGCTTTAGACAACTGACATGACTGAGGTTTTCAACTTAGATTTAGGTTAGTTATTTTTAAAGGAATATTTATAAAGCCACCGTCCACTGTAAGCAGTTTCACTTCAAAATATCCGTCAAGTTAAAATCAACGTGTGCTTTATGTCAATCAAATAAATACATAAATTAATGTATAGGCCTATAAATAAATACATAAAAAATAAAAAATAAAGAGAATAGCCTAATATCTAAATATGTGACAGACATCTGATTACGACGTAAATCTCTGCTTACTCAGAGATGCTCATGCATTTGTAGCAAGGTAGGCTGTATCCAGTAAGTATTTCATGTAGCATATTACAACAAAAGCGCAAGTGTAACTGAAATAAACTCGGCACACAAACTTGCAGCGCATGGTAGTATAGCTTGATTCTATCATTTATACAGCAAAAATACAAAATAATTAAAGCAATTTCTTAATTAACAAGACAGCGCAAATACATAAACTGCGCAACGAGTCTTTAAACACAGGCTATAGCCCATATTAAAATTATGCTGTATGCTCGGCAGATTTTCGGACTGGATTTCGCGCTCAGCCGGTGCGCGTTCGTGCTTTCCCAACCGATCGATCGTTTCAAAATATGCCCTTATCATGTAGCCAGCTGTGACCCTAAAAAACAATAATAAACAACACTAAAAGTTTGATTAGCAGTTATCCCTTTGTGGCTATTTCTCGCGAAATCAAATCAATGCGTCTCGCGCAGATCTGCGATCATTTTGATTCATCAAATCGGTTCATTTGTAGCAGCTGGTCTGACATAAAGTGAATAAGCGAGTGAATTAACCAATATGATCAAATTCGCCGCGGTTTATTGGATGAGCACCGGAGGTAAATCAGGTAACTATTTCACTTGAATTTCATTTAGCTGTCAACGCTCTGAAGACTGAACAACCCTGTCTGGACCAGCTCAAGTCAACTGACAATATTGTAAGGACAGTCTACTACACGCTATACTGTATAAGCAGAGATGAGGATATAATATGTCTCTCACTCCAGACGTTATCTTACCTTCATTGGATGGATGAATAATGAATTCTGCGCTGGAAATAAACGTGAAGAGAAAAATGAAAAGTATTAAGGTTTTGAAATCCATGATAGCAGTTCAGGGGGCAAAGCAAGGTACATAACTCCATGAAGCATGCCACTCATGTGAGGGCTTCTGTTCCGACACAAGTTACCATTCTCGGCTCAGAGGCTGATGTCAAGTTTGACACCGGAGACGAGGAGGAGTCTCTCTCTCTCTCTCTCTCTCTCTCTCTCTCTCTCTCTCTCTCTCTCTCTCTCTCTCTCTCTCTCTCTCTCTCACTCACTCTCTCGCTCTCTCCTCAGTTCTCACCGGGAGCTTCCCTTTTTCGCTGGGTCCTACATACCAGACAGCTCCGTTTATTAGACCGGCAGGTTCAACAGAGGTCATGTCATCTCTCGGAAATTGAAGAGAAGACAAAAACACATGAGGCAGCTCATCAAATTCCAGTTACTTTATGTCACACTGTGGAATTTATGCACTTCATTTGCCTAAGAACAGTACCAAGCTCTACCCATTTGTAACATCACGAACGCCTGAGCGACAACAACTCGAAGTATAAACACATGGCTTTGTTTGGGCAAATGAATGTTGCGGTCACACACTGTTCAGTGTACATAAGAACTGAATAATAGAAATAACAACATACTAAGCCTATTTTATTGAGCTGATTGCAAATACATTTTGTTAGTATTACACAGTTAACACAATCTATACATTGGAAATGCAAGTCACCATGAAATCAAAATTGACAATTATATTTTTTTCTGTGCACATTATATTTTATTTATTTATTTATTTATGTGCCCTCATAATCTTTTAATCAAAATAATATTTATTCTCGGATGGCGTGTTGACTGGTTCGAAGGTGGGACAACCTGTCAATCACATGACATCAAAGCAACAGCAAACCACAATGATCCAACATTCCAATCAATTCCCTTCAGACAAAGTCAAATTTTTTTCTTGTTCCAGAAGCCTGACTGTAGCTGTAAATAATGTAAATAAATAATATTGAGTATATTTTATTAAAAGTTACATTTATGGACACCAATATGCTGTTTTTCCACAATGATGAAAATATTTATAACTATTGTAAGATTTCCATACAGAAACTCTAGGCTGCATGCTGTCATATCAGGCTTTTAAAACAGTCGGCAGCTGTTGGGTGGAGAGCCGGCCTGTAGAGGCTGATCGAGCCTGGGACAGACACCATACATAAACCGACTGGAACAACTTTCAAGAGACACTTAGAAGGGAAGTAAACATCACTCGAGTTTCAATAAAAACACTCACAGGAGGTGAATAAAGTAGACAAGGGGGGATTTTTCCATTTATTAAACCTATAATATGGAGCCATAATTGTTGCAACATGTTTCTTGATATTGGATGTCAATAAATTCATTTAAAAGCAAAATGAGGTAATATTACTTTTTAAAAAGGTTTGCAATTAGGTAAAATATTATTATTAATGAATATTATTAATTTATATTATTAATAAAAAGTTTTATTTTAATACTAGTAAGTTACTTTTAGTATTTTTTTATTTTACTGTTCCTCAAAAATAGGAATATAATTAAATAATAAAATAACATTCATTTATATTTATAAAAAAAATAATAATTTTTGTATCATTTAAATTATGTAAAGGTAGAGGTTTGCAGAACAGCTCTACAGAGGCTTAGTCTTGTTGTTTTTAAAACAATAATAGTCATATTTAAATAAAAAAGCCTATTATGCCACTGTGCACATAATTAAGAATGCCCTCTAAAACATGAAAATGTAAAAAAAAAAAAAAAAAGAAAAAAAAAATTCTTGAAAGGAATGTGGAGACTCTTAATGTCAATGTAATACATTTCAGCTGTGAAATATATTGCTTTTGTTTGTAACAATTTAATGTCTTCATTGACAAACTGGGTCTAAAAGTTTTTTCCAATTTAACATCATGATAGATGGATGCTTAATGTCTGAATGTTTTTACAAGCATACAAAAACCTATTATATTAAATTTGTTTTTCCATAGCTGAAATAGGCTCAGAAATATTTAATACTTGCCTGCTTATACTTGTGGTGAAAAATGATTTTATTACATTTATCTTTCAGAGCAATTTAATACTTTAAAAGGAATAAAATCAGATTAGAATATATATATATATATATATATATATATATATATATATATATATATATATATATATATATATATATATATATATATATATATATATATATATATATACACAAACTTTGATTTCTATTGCTGACAATTATATTACTTTCTCCTTGTATTTCATTATTTTTCCCCCACTGGTCCCGTTTCCACACTGGATATGATATAAGCTGTCAGACTTATGTAAACTGTTTTATAGTATAGGCATTTTTTTTGTTCCTTAGCTGCACTTTTGAGTCTTTTTTGTAAAACTCACTGTCACCGCAATGAAGTCTGCACATTGATTTAATGTTCAAATGTGACTTAAATACATTGAGAGGAAGAACAGCATTCTTCACTTTTACAAAAACAGAGAAAGCAGATGTTGAAATATATGCCCCTGCAGCTACAGAGAAAAACTGTGCAAAATACAAATTTTAATGTTTATGTTTAATGACAGTATGGAAGCCCTTTCCTGTCTGCTGAGGATAATCTTTTCTTTTTGTTTCTTACCAAGTTGGGCTTTATTCAATCTTTTCATTCAGAGTTTTTCCCTAGAAACTTTGTCAAATAATTTGGCGGGATAAAAACACATGATTTAAAGCCATTGTCTCACTGACTTTCTGTCTTGAGCACGAAGTTTCAGCTCAACATCAAACCTGAGTTAAAGGCAGTCAAAAGGGATACATACGTTTCTTCAGCAGAATCATTTGTCAATTCAACCCCATTCCCACTCCAAAAGTGCTAACACCATGAAGCAAATCCCAGATTTAACAGTATGTTTAACAAGTAAATATGTCTGGAGCATGATTTAGTGAAGAAAAGCAAAACAAAGAGACAAATCAACTGAAGTAGTGATTAAAAACAGGGAAACAACATTTGGTTTTCCCAGTACCATTGAGGTTTTGTCTGAGGCATACGCTGCCTCGATGTGTGGCCCCTATTATAGCGTGTGAAAGTTAAACATGATACTTTTTGCTGATCTCAGCACAGTCAAAAGAACTTAAACAGGAAAACCATACACCACTTCATAAGATAATACTGCCTCTAATTTTCTCATCACATTAATTCATACAAATACAATGTCAAAACAAGTACAGATCATTTAACATAATTGTTTTTAATGTAACATATTTTAGTATAATAAATACAGCAATGTTAAAAACAATCAGTAATCAACTGCAATTCTGCCTAGGTCTAACAATAAAGCAGCCCAGTATGAGTCTGAGTTGTAGAGTTTTCCAGATCTCCGTAAAGCCTCTCTTTTGTCTTGCACTTTAATGGACTTTGCAGTTTTTGTCGAAGAGCCATGTTGTGTTCTGGGTGCCAGTTTTGGATGCCATCCCTCCACCATCTGCTCCTGGATCATGCCAATCAGAGTTTGGAATGGCACCTCTGTCTTGCCAGCCAACATAACAGTTGCATTGCAATTGGTCAGCTGTAGATTTTCCCTCAGGCCACACCTATCTCTCATTTCACAGAGGATGAGTTTCCCTATTATTTGGTCAGTTTGCTATCGCAAATCATGAATCATCTGTGCCACATACTTGTTAGATACACCACTGCATTTAATGAGTAGGATAATGAATCTAAAATGCAAATGTGTGGCCAGTATATATTATCTTCACATATGTGTTTATGATAGCTTTATATACATGTGAATGAGGAATAGTTATATAATTTGTGTTGAAATTGATTTATTATTCATGCATTATGATACACAGAGCAGTAATGCTTTGTTTAGCATTCTTTCCACAAATACTATTGGCAAGTCGCAGCGATATTGCTACAGCCTGCAAATAGCTGAGTACACATTATTCATCAACATTGAACTGCAGGGATTTGGGTCATTGCATTGCTTCAGATGAATGCACAAATAGTTCAAAAAGTACACATGAAATGGGTCATCACTTATGAAGCATGCAGTTTCTTCAGCTTTACAATAGGACACTTTGAGTTTAAGGCAAGACATTAAGTGCAAAATCGTTTTTTTTTTTTTTTCTTTGTTTGTTTTTGGGCTGTTGACAGTATTTTTACAGTGGCCTAGTAGTGCACAACCCAACGAAATGAAAAAAGCAAATATAAGTTCACAACACAACAAAATAAAGCCACAACACAACAAAATCAAGCCACAACACAACAGAAATGAGCCACAAGACAACGAAATTAAAAAAGCAAAAATATGTTCACAAAACAAATAAATAAAGCCTCAACACAACGGTAACAAGCCACAACGCAACGAAATCGAGCCACAACACAACGGAAATGCTCCCAACAACTAGGGGGCTCTTGTGTTACAAAGATATCAGTGCTACCACGGTGCATGATTAGTTTTAAGAATGTAAACATTGTATATCGACATGTATATTGATTCACAATCAATTACATGCACAATAGCTTCATATTTGTACCCGTGAATGATTTGACATGCTACCACGGCGCATGATAAAGGGAACGTCTGCCAATTCCACCAAGTGGTTAAAACGAACAATTTGTATTAATTAAAATTACTTTTATCATTTAAAAACAGACATGTTTAATTTCCAAAGCTTGTTAGTTCCCGTTGGAGAGACTGACTTACTACAGGTGACATTTCATCAGTACTTCCCTTGATGTACTTACAATAAACAATTATTTTCAGGAATAAAAATCACTGTAATTCACCAAAAGACTCCGTCTAAGACCCAGTTTGGACACCCCTGTTGTAGTAGTTTCCTATTAGTAAGACTGACTTACTACAGGTGAAATTATACCTCCTTGTGTGTATTGTCTAAATGTTACCTGTAGTAAGTCAGTCGTACCAATAGAAACCTACTACAAGCTTTGGAATTTACATGTCTGTTTTTAAATGTTAAAAGTAATTTTAATTAATATAAAAATGTATTTTTACCACTTAGTGGAATTGGCAGATGTTCCCTTCATCATGCACTGTGGTAGCACGTCAGATCATTCACAGGTATAAATATGAAGCTATTGTGCACGTACTGTAGGTGATTTTGAATTAATATTTCATGTCGATATGCAGTGGTTACATACTGTTAAAACTAATCGTGGTATTGCTATTACTGCCGACTCTATAAAAAATTGGCAAGGAAAACTAACTTTACCGAGCTCTGAAATGAAACAAGAATTTTGAACCTGGCTTTATCCAATTATCCTATGGAAATATATACATCCAAAAATAAAACATTCTGTCATCATTTACTCACCCTCATGTCATTCCAAACCTGGATGACATTCTATCTTCCACGGAATATGAATGAAGATATTTTGGAGAATTTTGTTAACCAAACAATTTAGGTGACCACTGACTTCAAATGTAAACTATAGAAGAAGAACAAAAAAACACATTTCTCAATATCTTCTTTTATGTTCCAAAAAAAAAAAAAAAAAAAAAAACCTTTATTAACCCACAAGAAATGACCAATAATAGTGTATTTTTTTTTTTTTTTTTTTTTTTTTTTTTTTTTTCACAGTTCATTAACTTTTAAAAACATGGATATATGCATGTCATACATCTTAGGAACTGACAAATTACCCATCGAGGACTAATGCAAGCACAACACTGGGAATTATAATGCTGTATTGTGTTTGAAAA
Source organism: Chanodichthys erythropterus (assembly GCF_024489055.1). Classification (NCBI taxonomy): domain Eukaryota; kingdom Metazoa; phylum Chordata; class Actinopteri; order Cypriniformes; family Xenocyprididae; genus Chanodichthys; species Chanodichthys erythropterus. Next base: position 9,237,348 of record NC_090234.1, read on the forward strand.
ATGGCCAAAAATAAAACATGCTGTAGATTAATCACAGTGGGGTATATGATATAGCACAGGCCTCATGTGTGCAAACGATGTATATGAGCACTTTGTCTAATAGCACATTATTGGTCTCGGGCTTATTAGGGATCTGTTCAGTGAACACATTTGTGTCGTCTAGACTGTAAAGCAGAGGGGGCTCTACCACAGACCTAGTGTTACAGTACTGGATCGCTCGAGACAAGCTTGCATCACACACACCACACACATGATCTGCCTCTGCATAAAGTCAGAGAATTTGCCCTCGTGAGTTCATTAATCATGGCCTTTAATTGCAGCTGATTGAATCGCAGCCATGCAGCTGCAATGGCATAAAAAAAGAGATGGGAAAAACTGATACAAGGCAGTCTTTGCAGATGACAGGCCTCAGTTATACTCTATAGCATTACAATGATTACTCTTCTGACAATTGCGTTATTAGCTACAGTCCAAACCCACAGAGTCTGCAGAGCAAATTTTACGCTGGTGCCAATTCACAAGAAAAGTCAGTACTCATTTACTCTGTAATATGTATTTTCATTGCAAATAAAATAGGCGAAAGCCAGACCACTTTGGAGGTACATTATTAGGAAAACAGAGACCTCTCGGAAGCAATTAGTTGTGTCTACTTCTCATTTAGAGCTAAGTGTAATTGCTCTCTTAATTAGGCTTACAGCTCTGACACAAAGTCTAATCTGGCATGATTCTGACTTGAGGTTACAAGACTTTCACAACTCAAATGGCAGGGATCTGCACTTAATGCTGTAAAGAAAGAGCACACACAAACAAAGCGCAGGCACGAGTGCACAGGCTCACATTATTGAGCACACATTAACACACAGGCTGCTATTGCTTTAGATAATAGATGGATTAGTAATACATGCACACAAACAAAAATTAAAAGTAAACTTAAGTGGCCTACATAAAAATAAAATTTCCTAATAATAATTAATATAAAACAAATATAAAATATAATTCTAAATATTTGGACAACACTGAAGCAAGACGTAAATTTGGTTGTAAAAAAAAAGTTGCTCCAAATTTATTTTAGAGAAAGATGCACAAACACACTTTACAAGTAAATAATTGGACAAAAATAAGTTTATTAAAAAGTATTGTGAAACTTTGTGGCTGTCAAATGTTAGTAGTTATTTTTCATTTATATATTTTTTATCATTAAATGCTGTATTATTTATGTACACACATATTTGTGCTTTATTACATTTTTGTTTTTTACTAATATTTATTTATAAATCAATAATTTATATCAAATTTAAAAAGTATTAGTATTAATTCCATTGAATTTTAAATTTAATGGAATTACATTCAGATCATCGTGACTCGTGTCAGTGTCTTAGAACATTTTAGGGTGACTATATACATATAATCTAAATAAATCTCTCTCACTGAAAAAAAAATGGTACATTATGAAAACATTGAGCTAAATATACCTGCAAAAAAAAAAAAAAAAAAAAAAAAGCTTTTTTCTCCCACTCACGCCAAAACAATTTTCCGAGCAAATGATAATTTGTGCTCAATTTAAAGTAATAATATCAACCAATAATGAGTGGCTGTCAGGTGTATGATTATAGGTTGCCAACTTAAAGCCATTTGCATTTATTAAACTAGACGTGTGGGTGAGTCTACCAGCGCACTGAAACACAACACAGATTCACAAGACACCTTAAACTTGCGCTGATGACAGCAAAGCTCAGCGATTTTTTTCTGGGAGAAGCCTTCGAGTTCTCTCTAAATATAGCAGGATATACTCTGCTCGATCAAAGGCCAAGGAAAGAGGAGCCGTTGAAAACCTACAAAGCAGAGTTAATTACAACAGAGCGGCATCTGCATATTCAAGGAGACCTCTGCTAAAGATGTGGGTTTCAGGGGGTAATTAACTGAATACAGCATAATTACAGCTGTCTTGCCCTGCTTTTTTGGCTGGGCTTGACTGCATGGGGGGTGTCTTACAGTGGCAGCCCGTTCCCCATATCCCACCACCAGTCACAGAGCACTTTAATGAGGCCAGCCATGCCAACTGTGGGGCTGCTCCTGTCTGAGAAAGCCACTAAAGACATCACCCACTAACAGAAGAGATCCCATAGACCCAAGCATTCCCTAGGGTTCTTGAAAGGTTTTTGTTGTTGTTGGGAAACAAGCATGCATATATGAAATATGTGGCATTTAACAGGCCACAAATTTTTTTATCCATGATCATCTTATTTGTGACAGTATTTTAAAGTATAGGCTTTAGATAGAAAGGATCAACTTATTGACAACCTCTAAAACAAACGCAATTTTACAGACACACAAATCTTTAGAAATACTGAACTTGGAACTGAAATTGACAGGACCTTTGTGAATGTGCTGCTGCAGATGGAAAATATCAGTACACTATCTGTAACATTTGGGCCTGGTTTCACAGACAGGGCTTAGATTAATCCAGGATTAGAAAAAAACATTATTGGTGTGCATCTTGAGACAAAACAACGTCACTGACATATTTTAAAGGGTTAGTTCACCCAAAAATGAAAATTCTGTCATCAATTACTCGCCCTCATGTCGTTCAACCCGAAAGACATTCGTTCATCTTTGGAACACAAATTATGGTATTTTTGATGAAATCCGAGAGCTTTCTGACCTCTGATAGACTGTAACATTATTACCACTTTCAAGGCCCAAAAAGATAAGACATCATTAAAATATTCCATGTGACTATAGTGGTTCAACCTTCATAACCTTAATGTTATGAAGTGACAAGAATATTCAACAATTTATTCTCTTCCCTGTCATGTCTCCTCATGATGTAAACACAGTGCAGTGCTTCTGGGTCCTTCGTCAGAATGCCGGAACATTATTGAAAGTGGTAATAATGTTGCAGTCAATGAGAGGCCAGAAAGTTTATGGATTTCATCAAAAAATCCTAATGTGTGTTCCAAAGATGAACAAAGGTTTTAAGGTGATGATATTTTGAGCAATGTTACTTGGGCACTTTCCCATTGAGAATAAGCAACACATTTCTATCTGGATACTTAAGAGAGGTCATGGGCAATTTTTTGAGATCCTTCAATTAATGCTAGCAGCCGATCACGTGACTGGCTTGGAGTTTTCAGAATAAATTCAAACAAGATGGCCTCTCAGCGGCAGTGGAGCAAAGAAAAGGAGCATGAACTTATATATTTTTATGCTGGTTGTCATGTGTCAACCCAAAACAGGGAATTTACCTCATTTAATGCTTAAAATACCAACAGCAGTCCAATTTAATGTATCTAGGCTATAATTTGGCCGTCGAATATTTTTTAGTTAAATGCTAAAAAGACGTGCTTCATGCAACGTCTGCAGTGGTGTAGGCTGTAAGGAGTATGGCACGTGAAAGTAGCTTTTGGCGTGATTGACCTGGGTTCAAACTCGCTCTTCTCCCTTTTCCCATCACAAATCAGCGGTGCGTTTCCCAAAGCGAACTATAGTCGCAAGTTCCGTCAATACCAATAGAGTTCAATGGGACTTACAACTATAGTTGACAAACAATGCTTTCGGGAATTGAAGAAAATATTGAAAAGTTGAAATAAAGTGCCTAACAAGTATTTAATAATAAAGTATCAATTGGGTTGGCAGTAGATTTGCTCCTCTCTGATTAGTTGCTGCCAACTGTCCGTTGCCCTAATTACTTGCCCTGTGTCTCACCAGGTTGTCCGTTGATGGCAGCATTGCCCAAGCAACATTGCTCTTTGCAACATTGTGTATCATCACCTTAATGGGTTGGGAATGACATGAGGGTGAGTAATTAATAACAGAATTGTAATTTTTGGGTGAACTAACCCTTTAAGATGTCAGTGCAAGTTGCTTTCAGTTAAAACAAGTCAAACATGCATTTTAGTCTAGGACTAAGCTTAAAGGATTGGTTCACTTTAAAATGAATATTACTCCAAGCTTTACTCACCCTCAAGCCATCTTAGGTGTATATGAATTTCTTTTTTCTGATGAACACAATCTGAGTTATATTAATAAATATCCTGATGCATCCAAGCTTGGCAGTGAACGGGACAATTAAGCTTTTTCGTAAGTTGAATACGGAAGGTGTAGGACGTAGCGTAAGCGTTTTGAATTGCGAGAGGCATTACACTTTCTTCCTGAGTTGAATACAGAAGGCAGTCTGGCGGAAGATACATATTTTATTTTATAATGTGTTAAATATGGATATCTTTCTTACACAAACGCATCACTTCAGAAGGCTTTTATCCCACCAACTCACCACCAACAAGTTACATCAACAAAGCTAGACATGGCACAATGGAAACATGATGGCTATATACACAAGGACCAAAAGTAATGAACACAATGAGCCAATCAAAATATGACACATGAACAGGTGGGCAAAAGATATCAAATGACTGTATCACATGAGGGGAAGAGGTAGTCACATGACACTAGACAGGAACCACGGGTGCTTCTCAAACGGAAGGCTGCATCCTAGTGAGGTTGTGTCCTTCCTAGTCCAGTCCTTCTGAGGCTATAGGCTAGACTACTGCTCAGCATTAAACACTAGAATGAGACGGTCTAGTAAATGCACATGGCGACGTCAAATATATTCCCGCCCCCATGGTTACGACACGAAAATACTATTACAACTTCATTTTGTAAAAATACTTTGTATTAAAAACCTTAATATTAACTGGCTTCTATTAATATAATACAGTGAATGACAGCCATATATGGTCTCCCAGTGGCTTACATTATTGGTGGTTTAGTGTTAAGTGATTAATTTACAGGAAAACAAATGATAACATCTATACTTTAATGTCCAAAAATATTATTTTGTCTTACATTTCATAAGAATCTCAGACGAGCTTAGTATCAACTCGTTTTCCGTCAGTTTATTTTTGTAAATTTGGAATGTGTGCAAAGGATTGTGGGTGCAAAGGATGTGTCCTTCAAAACAGGCCGAATGAAGGACACGAAACAAAGGCTGCCTTCCAAGGATATTTCTAATTGAACTGGCCTTCAGCAATGTTTGGTCACGTGGCATCTAAGATAACTATGACAATATACAAAATAAAAGACATGACATCTTGAACTGAGAACAAAAACCTATACAATAGAAAAATGGAAAAATGGAAAAGCATTTACTCAATCATATTATTTGTGGAATCAAGTTATGTGGAGTTATGGCAACTATACATTATTAAATCATGTAAATCCAACACACTTTTTCAGTGCACAGGACTCTTATTTTTCAGTAAATGTTGGAAAAATTTTAAGAATGTTACACTGATGTTGCATGAACATGTTCTTAGTGTTTTGTGGGTGTTAAGTGTGCCAAATAAATATGATGATGTTAACATTGAATTAATCTCATGTATTATAAACACAATTAAATTAATTTATAAATTACAGGAATTCACTATTCTCTGAGCCCCAAATGAGTTATACACTTTTGTTTGTTTGTTTGTTATTGAAGCTCTCCACATGTTCACACTGTGCAAACAATATGCACACACACATAAATACACATACATACATACATAATGAATACAACTGAATGAATGAATATTAATGAAGCCATTTTGCAATATCTGGACACAAGTTATGGGCAAAAAAACAAGGTTTTAATTTATATATTTGTGGTACACAGTTCCTATATCTTCATGAGTTTTGAAGATTATGGAGAACCGCAGCCATTCTGCTAATAACCAGACATCATTTCCTGTTTGTGTACGTGTGGTAGATCAGGGTCTCCAGGCATTGTGGATTTGCTTCCCTGCAGAAGGCTGTTGAGCAAACATTAATGCACCCTGGCCAGTTAACAGCAATGCATTTCGACAGGGAGGAGATTACTAGTATTTATCTTCACTAGCACATTAGAATACTGCCCCTCGTCTGTGCTCGTGGGAGGCTGAAGTAATTGCCCGCATGGCCTGCAAATACAACACAACAGAGATCCAGGAAGTTCTGAAGTCCTAGGGCTTCACCTTGACATTTTTTTCTCTTGGAGAGGTGAAGTATTGACTGAGTAAAGGCCAGCAGCAAGACTCAGAATGAATTTTGTTTCACAAGACCTGCTGTGATTATTAGAATTTAACAAATGTTTGTCATAATTACTCAAGCATTCCATATTTTAAATAAGAGCCAATACCAGATTATTCATAGAAAAATGCATATAATTTATACAGTGGCATGAAAAAGTATGAGAACCACTTGCATAATCTGTGAAAATGTGAATAATTTTAATAAAATAAGTGAGATCATACAAAATACATGTTATTTTTATTTAGTACTGTCCTGAGTAAGATATTTTACATAAAAGATGTTTGCGTTTAGTTAACGAGACAAAACAATAGCTGAATTTATTAAAATGGCCCCATTCAAAAGTTTGTGAACCATTGAATCTTTTGTGATGGTTGCTCATGAGTCCCTTGTTTGTCCTGAGCAGTTAAACTGAGCTCTGTTCTTCAGAAAGATCCTCTACGTCCTGCAGATTCTTCAGTTTTCAAAGATTTTTTGCACATTTGAACCCTTTCCAGCAGTGACTGTATGATTTTGAGATCCGTCTTTTCACACTGAGGACAATTGAGGGACTCAAACTCAACTATTAAAAAAGGTTCAAACATTCACTGATGAGCCGGGGGGTGAAAACTTTTGAATTTAAATATCAAGGTAAATTGTACTTAATTTGTCTTCCGGGAAACATGCAAGTATCTTCTGTTGCTTCCGAAGGGCAGTACTAAATGAAAAACAATGATATTTAAATATAATAAGAAAAATTGTGACTTCTTCATCCTGTTTAAAAGTTTTCACCCCCCAGCTCTTAATGCATTGTGTTTTAAATCACTTTTTTTGTCTGTACTGATTCATTTTAAATAGTCCTAGGGTGTAACTAAATAAAAATATAATATAATATAATATAATATAATATAATATAATATAATATAATATAATATAATATAATATAATATAATATAATATAATATAATATAATATAATATAATATAATATAATATAATATAATATAATATAATATAATATAAATGACATTTTGACTGTCTGTCAATGGAGAAAATGCTTTTTAGAAATGACTCAGTCATGCTAAATGAAAGGGTAGATAAACAAATATCTCAAACCCTGTTTCCAAGTTTGTTTTCCCTGGCCTGGGGTTTCCTGTAAGGGTGTGTTATTTTAAGGTGTGGCTGATCAAGCTTAAAGACGAGTCTTATCCTGGCTTATAGTAGAAAATAGGATGGTTTGGAATGGGACGGTTTAATGATCCAACTCAGCTCTTTCATTCAGAGTTCACGCATTCCAACAAGACTTGAGCACTTGCACGCAAGCTCCCAAGCACGCACCTCAGGCACTGTCAAACTCTAGCGCTGTTTTCCTCATGCTCGCTAGTTCCATCAGGACAATTCACCACACAAAATAAAGCCCTGTACAGAGTGCTTGCCAATGACACATAATTAAAGTCACCACGGTGCAGGAGACCTTGCAGCAGAATCTGTTCTCTTGTCTTTCTATTCCCTTGTCCTGGGGCCATACGGGATGCGCAGGGGGCAAATGATGCGTGCATAATGCTAGCTGGCTAGTCAGAATGGATGAAGTGAGAACCTGGGTGTGCCGCCAATGGCAGAAGCTCTCTTTTTGCCAAACCACTTTGCCCAGAATCTGCCATACAGCTCACGCAAGAGTCCAGTATATATATTAGAGAATATACCTCACCAAGTTCAAAGAGACACCAGCCATCATGTCCCATTTCAACCCTCACACAATTTTTCCTTCGTCTATTTCAGGACACCTCAGATGCCAGTGACATGTCTGGCGGCCACAGTCGCCAAGAGAGTTCGGAAATGAAATTACAGTGTAAATCATGCACGTCACTCTCTGATGAATTCAAGGTCCAAAATGGTTTTGGTGAAAGCCATTTCACTGATACTGTAAAAGTTTAGAGTGACTTTAAATTTTAATACAGTATGAAAGTACAACTAGTAGCCAGAAATATACTTTAGTAAGTTCTTTATTATATTTATTATCTTGTATTATAATATTGATCAAATGTATCATAAATGAAATGCTACATCTGTACGATATATTTAAATATGAGTATTTAAATATGTATATCTTATTATACATATTTAAATTATATTGTATCATATTTCTTATGTCTTATTATATTATATCTTGTAATATTTAAATATAACCAACAACAAAGGTTATGAAAAAAAAAATTATGCATTAAGGCATAAATTGATGTTTTTTTATTATTACTTTTAAATTACTTTTGATTCTGGCTGATAACTGCAAAGCTCACAATCATAACACTGCAAACACTCCACCCATATATTATTATTGCAGTTCTACAACATAATTGTCATGGTCATGTTTAGTTTCATTGTCTTGTTCTGTTTAGTTACTAGTAAAAGTTTTCTTTGTCATAGTATTTGCCTGTGTTCTCGTTCATTCATTTGTTGTTCCCTGTTCTGTTGATTATCATTTCTTGTATATTAAAGCCCTCAGTTTTCGTCAGTTCAGTGTCTTGCCTTAACATTATTTTATGTGTAGTGTGAAACTCTTTATATTTCTTCATTCATTTTGCCACACATCTCTTTATTGGATATCAATCAGATTTGAAGGACAAGTTTACAGTTTATATCAAGTTAAGGCTTATAACCAGGGTTAGGTGGTTCTACTTCAGTGTTATTCACCTATCATTTTCAGTGATAACTTCATGGGAAGGGTTAGGTTTAGGGGTAGGGATAGGGTTAGGACTACATTTTTTTGGACAGGAATGTTGTTCCAGGAACAACAAAATATGTTGATCCAGGAACATGTCTTACTTGGCAAAATCACAGAGACCGAATATAACCAGCAAGGGGTAATGACTTGGATTGTTTTATTATTATTTTAATATGTTTCTTGAGGTTCACTTATAATGTTAATAAAAAAAAATAAAAAAATTGCACAAAAAACAAAAGAAAATACAAATACATATTTATGACGCAATCCATATAATAAAATAAACCATCCAAAGCGAATATTCTGTTACTCTTCCATTTGTCCTGTTTTTAACAGACTCAAGCATGTAAAGTATATGTCAGAAACTGAACATGCATCTGTATACTGTATCCAGTGTAGACACCGTCAGTGATTATCTGCTTTTAACACGACACTCCCATCCAGTGTAGGCAAATGCCAGCGGTTAAGTCACTGAATGCCAGTGGGCGGGGCCTATGGTGTGATGATGCATAATTATTCATCAGTCAAGTCAAGTCACCTTTATTTATATAGCGCTTTTTACAATGTAGATTGTGTCAAAGCAGCTTTACATTGATAATTGGTACATTATTTGGCTGCACAGAAGCTCTTAAAGAATAGTGTCAATGCAGACAGATCAAAGCACTGTTGAATATCAAATGTCAAGTCAAATGTCAAGTGTCCCCAACTAAGCAAGCCAAAGGCAACAGCGGCAAGGAACCCAAACTCCAACAGGTGACATCAGGTGGCAAATCAGTGTCTTCCCCTGGAAGCAGGTATATGCAAATGAATTTCCCTGTGTGACATCACAGGTACAGCAAAATCAAAATGAGCCATTTTTGGAGCTTGATTAAAAAAATTATGTTAATAATGAGGAAGACGTTTTAAGCTATGAAACTTGCAGAATGTTGTAACAGTTCAAAGACTTTTTAAATGTCGAAAGATCAAGGCAAATCTGATTCTCATGTCATGACCCCTTTAATCATAAAGCTAATCTTACCCTTGCTGTAAAGAAGTGTGCATATAGGGCCAGATTTACTAAACGGGGCAAATTAGCATGAGAGTGCAATTCCACAAATGCACCGATGGGAGTGGCAAGTTTTGCACATGATCTACTGCTGACGCGCAAATTAAAGAACATAGACGCAGTCAAATCATTTACACAATGACCAACGCAATCTACAGTACCAAGAGCAGCGCAAATTAGTGTTGGGTCACAAATAAGCAGAGCTCATGCTCATCAGGTGTGGGTCGACACAGGTGCAACTTACATGTAATATATGGATAATGTCTTTCTCTGGCATTCCAAAGAAATTAATACGAGTGGAAAATATTTTCTCCCTTCTACCACGCGCTCGCTGTTCTCTGTGGTGTTTCCTCCTAGCAGCAACAATTACAGCCATGTCACAAAATGGGTTAAGACATGCTTTTTTTCGGCATTAAATAATGGCGCAAATACCAATACATTGACTAGCATAAACATTAGTAAATCGCATTGTATGATTTATTTAAATACTCTCCTCCCATAAATTTTGCGTCTGAAAAGGAAACTCATACAAATGCATATGCAATAAGTTCAGCCTTAAAAACAACTTAGTCCACACCTTTTCAGCGCTAATTTTGCACTGCGTGTCTTTAGTAAATCCCGACAGTAGTTTTTTAAGGCCAAAAGAGGGTTTGCGCTGCTGCAAGCTGTTAGTAAATCTGGCCCTTAAAAGTATATTTAAAAAAAAAAAAAAAACTGTACTAGCAGATAAAATTATTTTATCAAAATAAAAGGCCACTTAAGAGAGACATTTTCATTCTTTTTGTACATTTTTGTACGTTATATTTTAATATTCTTTTGTCATGCTTTTAATTTTAACTGAAGTGTTTTATTTGATATTACATTTAAAGTAAATCCATTTTAAATGAAATATATTGTAACTTCATCATTACAAATGATATTAAAGTATATTTCCTGTCAGTACATTAAGCAGTACACTTGATCTATATTTCAAAGACAATAGAAGTAATTGTGAATTTACATATAAATATGTATTTATCTGGGCCAAAAAAAAGCACTCTAAAGTATTTGAAATTGTGCTTTCTCCATGTAACACAATGTAGCAATTGTCTGTAATGCTGCACAGCAAATGGGGCAGTTGTGGCCTAATGGTTAGAAAGTTGGACTTTTAACTTGGACTTGTAAGGTCATGGGTTTGATTCTCAATACTGACAGGAAACAACTGAGGTGCCCTTGAGCAAGACACCCAACCCCCAATCACTCCCCGGGCACAGCAGAGAATGGCTGCCCACTGCTCCAGGTGTGTGTGTCCACAGCTTGCAGTGTGTGTTCACTGCTCACTGCTCCTAATGTATGTGCACTAACTTGAATGGCTTAAATGCAGAGGACAAATTTTGAGTATGGTTTACCATACTTCGCCTTCACTTCACTTCACCCCGGGGGGGATGTTCTAAACAATTCATATCTGCCTGTTTCTATTTATGCATGTTGCCGAGAGAATATTGCTAAGCCTGATCACACGCATGGGGCTTTCCATTAGCGTCTGTCTATGATGGCACTCATCCACCGCTCCTCAACACCACTAATGAGAAGCACACCCAGCCTGTGCCAGAGCCAGACACTCCACACCTCTCACACAGCTGTCCGCTTGCTGCTGAAGATGAACAGGAAATCGCCAAATCAAATCCCCACCACAGTGCTAAGGATAAATTCTCTCCAGATTCCTCTACAGAACTCAAGGTCATAGTTTATCATTATCACTTCAGTTCATTTTGGTTCTCTTACAATCCTGCAGCCTGTGTGACTCCTACCGCATGAAAAGAGCCATAGAAAGGTACAATCAGGGTTTATTTCAGAACAAACACAGCCCCTTAGCATTAACAAAATTGGCAGCTCAATATAACGTGTTTCTCGTATACATATGGAATATGTTAAACAATACAACATAAGTATTTACATTTCAAGCTTGTTTAGTTGTGTGTAGTGTTGCACATTCTGAGTGCAGTTACAAATGTAAACCAAACACACCGCCTAAATGAAGTGATTGAATACAAAGCTACATTTAGTTGGAGACAGTGACGATCGATGGTTTATTTTATCGTCTCTTTTTGCGATAAAACAAGCAGGATAATATTTCATTGTACTGAATAGTTCATGTGTAACAAACTATTGCCAAAACCCAGTGATGATAGTTGTGCATTAGCTTGAAACACTAGTCTCAGCCATATAGCACACTCATGGGCCGCACACAGTCCATTCACTGGCTGGCTGATGCATATTGGCAGTTTCAATCTGATTGGCTGGTCTCAACTAAACTTTCAGTAGTCTCAGTATACCAATCCACCTGGAAACAAATGGGCTTTTCTGGTTTCACTTAACAGTGTCTTTTTAAACCCTACTTTTACAAGCAATATTTCATATATTACAATCATATATTGTTCAAAAGTTAGGGTCAGTACGATTGTATAATGTTTTTGAAAGAAGTCTCATGCTTAACAAGACTGCATTCATTTGATTAAAAATACAAGAAAAAAGTAATATTGCAAAATATTTTTGAAAAATAAAATCTTTTCAAAAGATTCCAATCTTCAGTGACACATGATTCTTCAGAAATCATTCTAATGTGATGATTTGGTGCTTGAACAATCTTAGGATCTGTTTCAATAGCAGTGTAACGAAACGGGACTGAGGCAGAGATCCATTTGCAGCTTTATTTAAAGTGAGCGTAGTCATACAGGCAGGGTCAATCAGGAGCAAACAGGAACAGCGAGGGACAGGCAGAATCGTGGTCAAGATACAGGCAGAAGATCAGGGCTGGCAGATATCATTCACAGAACAGGATGGCAAGGCAAGGGTCAAAGGCAGGAACAGGAACAGACAGGGAAACAGGATAATCACAGGGAAACGCTTAGAATTGACACACAGAGTAATCAAGACTTCGCAAACTGGTGGTGTGAGTGTGAGTCCTTTATAGTCCTGGTAATGATGTGCAGCTGGGTGTGATGATTAGTGTGGAGTGATTGTGAAGTGAGTGCAGGTGATAAGCAATGGAGGATCATGGGAAATGTAGTCCGGGATGTGACAGGAACAGACGTTGATCATGACATAACGCCCCCCTCCCGGAAGGCGCGTCCTCGCGACGTGAAGGAACAGCTAGGGAGGGGGGGGTGGGTGCATTGGAGATCTAGTAGCAGCCAGGAACGGGATCTCCAATGCAGCCCCTGGAACTCGGGCAGCCACGGTGGGTCAGGTGGCTCGGGCGGCCACGGCGGGTCAGGTGGCCTGGGCGGCCACGGTAGATCGGGTGGTTCAGGCAACCACGGCAGGTCAGGCGGCTTGGGCAGCCACGGCAGGTCAGGCGGCTTGGGCAGCCACGGCAGGTCAGGCGGCTTGGGCAGCCACGGCAGGTCAGGCGGCTTGGGCAGCCACGGCAGGTCAGGCGGCTTGGGCAGCCACGGCAGGTCAGGCGGCTTGAGCAGCCTCGGCAGGTCGGAGTCCATACATGGCCTTAGTGGCCTACAGTCCATTAATGGCCATAGGGGTTTATAGTCCATGGGCGGCCCTAGCAGTTCGGAGCACGCTGATGGTTGCGGCCGTGCAGGGTCCCCACCCACAAGCTCCCCACCCTCTGGTATATGGCCCCCCCCAAAAAGTTCTTGGGGAAATCAACGGTGGCCATGGTCGATTCGTGGACAAGGAGCTCGTGGGGCGCTGGCAGGGCAAGTAGCACAGGTTCTGGAGTGGACTCGATGGCTGGAACACCCCCTATGTTCCTTGACACCAAAGGGGCGACCATCTTGCCCGTAGGCACTGGCGAAACAGCCATCTTGTCCATCGCATCCAGAGAGCTGAGGTGCGTTGCAAGCGGCGAACTTGAGAGCGTTGCAAGCGGCGAACTTGAGAGCGTTGCAAGCGGCGAACTTGAGAGCGTTGCAAGCGGCGAACTTGAGAGCGTTGCAAGCGGCGAACTTGAGAGCGTTGCAAGCGGCGAACTTGAGAGCGTTGCAAGCGGCGAACTTGAGAGCGTTGCAAGCGGCGAACTTGAGAGCGTTGCAAGCGGCGAACTTGAGAGCGTTGCAAGCGGCGAACTTGAGAGCGTTGCAAGCGGCGAACTTGAGAGCGTTGCAAGCGGCGAACTTGAGAGCGTTGCAAGCGGCGAACTTGAGAGCGTTGCAAGCGGCGAACTTGAGAGCGTTGCAAGCGGCGAACTTGAGAGCGTTGCAAGCGGCGAACTTGAGAGCGAAGCGGCCAGCGGGGCAAACGGCTGCTCTGAGACGGCAGCAGGCCGTTCTGGGACAACAGCGGGCTGCTCTGGGACAACAGCGGGCTGCTCTGGGACAACAGCGGGCTGCTCTGGGACAACAGCGGGCTGCTCTGGGACAACAGCGGGCTGCTCTGGGACAACAGCGGGCTGCTCTGGGACAACAGCGGGCTGCTCTGGGACAACAGCGGGCTGCTCTGGGACAACAGCGGGCTCGGGCTGGCAGACTGCTCCCAAGTCCATAGAGCTCGAGTACATCCTCCACGCACGCATGACAGCCAAGACATAAAAAGTGAAGACAGCCCTCTTGGCCATCACAGGACTGACAGGGAAAGCATGCTGGACTGGAGTGGACTCACTGGCTGGAGCGGGCTCGGGAACGGATACACTGGCTGGAACGGGCTCTGGGTGATCAGCGGAGACGTGACGTTGCTCTGGGCGATCAGCGGAGACGTGACATTGCTCTGGGCGATCAGCGGAGACGTGACATTGCTCTGGGCGATCAGCGGAGACGTGACGTTGCTCTGGGCGATCAGCGGAGACGTGACGTTGCTCTGGGCGATCAGCGGAGACGTGACGTTGCTCTGGGCGATCAGCAGAGACGTGTCGTTGCTCTGGGCGATCAGCGGAGACGTGTCGTTGCTCTGGGCGATCAGCGGAGACGTGACGTTGCTCTGGGCGATCAGCGGAGACGTGATGTGATGTTGTTGTGGTGGCCGCCATTTTGTGAGTGTTCTCTTTAGCGGCCGCCATGACGTGATTCACTGTGGTGTCGCATTCCTCTGCGATACCCACAGTAAAAAGTGAACCGACAGTGAACAGGGCAAAGTCCAGAAATTCCATGAGCGACCCTCGGGGACCATTGGTAAGTAAGCAGTTCTTTAATGGTTCGTTTAATCCATAGGTAAAGAAGTCAATGAGGGCGTGGTCCGGCAGATCAGATAAATTAGCAATCCCCAAAAATTTCTGGATATGTGCCTCGAGAGTACTGTTACCTTGACGCAGGCTGACGAGACACCATGCTGGGTCCATGCTGAGGCTGGACATGCTCACCGAAGCTGCTGGATCTGGGTAGTGCGAAGTCTTCTGTAACGAAACGGGACTGAGGCAGAGATCCATTTGCAGCTTTATTTAAAGTGAGCGTAGTCATACAGGCAGGGTCAATCAGGAGCAAACAGGAACAGCGAGGGACAGGCAGAATCGTGGTCAAGATACAGGCAGAAGATCAGGGCTGGCAGATATCATTCACAGAACAGGATGGCAAGGCAAGGGTCAAAGGCAGGAACAGGAACAGACAGGGAAACAGGATAATCACAGGGAAACGCTTAGAATTGACACACAGAGTAATCAAGACTTCGCAAACTGGTGGTGTGAGTGTGAGTCCTTTATAGTCCTGGTAATGATGTGCAGCTGGGTGTGATGATTAGTGTGGAGTGATTGTGAAGTGAGTGCAGGTGATAAGCAATGGAGGATCATGGGAAATGTAGTCCGGGATGTGACAGGAACAGACGTTGATCATGACAAGCAGCATGTGTTTAAGAGAGCAACCACATATTTTTGTTTGAAACCCAAAACCAGTTAACTGCCAGTCTTATCTGGTACCCAGAAATGTGTTAACAGTCTTCAGCCAAAGAGGTTAAATATAACAAAACAAGTGTTGTTATACCAAACTACTGCACAAAAACACCCCACAAAACCATACAAATGGGATATTCCTTCTTATCACTTATTCGTGTACACAAACATTCCACAAAACCCCGCAATTATAAGATTAAACAACAATAGCAAGCATTGCAAGAGCAAGGAAAATAAGATATACAAAATAAAAAAATCAATAAAAAAATCAATGTAAATTAATAAATGATCAAATGGTAAAGGTAGAACTAATAAAATAATAAATTACATAATTATTAATGATTACAAATGATTGTAAATAATAATAAAACAAAATTATGAAAATTAAGAAAATAAAACATAGAAAAACATCAGTACATCTTCTGACGGGATCTAGTAAAGAGACTGGATCCAATATTTCTGGTGTGGAGATCCAATCTAACAATGAACATTTATTATTATTATTATTATTATTATTATTATTATTATTATTATTATCAATGTTGAAAACAGTTGTGCTGTTTAATATTTTTTGTTAAAAATGTGATACCTTTTTGTCTTCAATGAATATAAAGTTCAAAAGACCAGCGTTTATTTGAAATAGAAATCTTTTGTAACATTAGAAATGTCTTTGCTGTCACTTTTGAACAATTTAATGTGACCTTGCTGAATAAAAGTATTAATTTCTTTAAAAAAAAGAAAAAGAAAAAAAGAAAGAAAAAAAACATAGACACATTTTTTTGAACAGAGTTATACTGCTTTCGAATTTCCAGAAATTATGATCACAAAGTCTCAACACATTTCTGCTTACTGTGGTCTATTATTGTAGCACCAAAAAACTAAACGAAATGTGGTTGGTCACTTTATATGTCATTTAGACAGTCCCTTCCTGTCTATGTAGGCGGTTCTTGTTCAGAATAACAGTGGACCAGATTTCAACTATGCATCAGCCTCCATCATGAATAGAGCAGAGAGGCTTGGTTATGCGTTTCAGCATGTAATAACCCTTTTATTGCACTCTAAGCTTAAAGGTTTCACAGGGGAGGACTGACCATGGAGAGGCCAGAGAAAAGCCTCTTTTTCAAAGGGCTCTGCCCGGGCAAGAGACAAGTGGAGGTGCCAAGGGCATTTTATCACAAACCTCCCATTATAAGGCTTTGATGTCCCGCAGCGCAAATCTCTGTAATAACTCAAAGCAGAGCTGTGTGAGCATGCTCCGGACATCTGTGACAGATGCATATAGGGCCTGGGTTGACTGTCACAAAACCGTGCAGCTCTAACAATGTCTCTGTGGCCTTGTTAGTCACTCGAAAGTCCAGTCGCCACAGCACGGCTGTGTGCTTATTACAAGGCTCACAGGAAATTAAGTCTCTCGCTGTGTAAGTGTTTGGTTTTGTGTGACATGTTAAACTATGTGCATGCATTTTTTTTGTGGTTGTGACAGATTCAGTAAACTATTTTAATAAATTTTAAAAATATAGTTTATTCCTGTGATGGCAAAGCTGAATTTTCAGCATCATTTCTCCAGTCTTCAGTATCACATGATCCTTAAGAAATTAAGTCAGATGCCCAGAAAGTAACTAAAGACATATTTAAAACAGTTCATGTGACTACAGTGGTTTAACCTTAATGTTATGAAGCAACGAGAATACTTTTTGTGTGCCAAAAAAACTAAATAATGACTTTATTCAATAATATCAAGTGATTTCAAAACACTGCTTCATGAAGCTTCGAAGCTTTACAAATCTTTTGTTTCGAATCAGTGGAGTGGGTATCAAACTGCTGAAGTCATGTGATTTCAGTAAATGAAGTTGCGTTATGTCATAAGTGTTTCAAAATTTCAAAGGTTCACCACTGGTGGGCATGGCTTTGGCAGTTTGATACACTCTCCGAACCACTGATTCAAATCAAAAAATTCGTAAAGCTTCAAAGCTTCAAGAAGCAGTGTTTTGAAATAGCCCATCACTAGATATTGTTGAATAAAGTCATTATTTAGTTTTTTTGGCACACAAAAAATATTCTCATCACTTCATAACATTATGGTTGAATCATTGTAGTAGTAGTACTGAACTGATAATTTGTGTTCCGAAGATGAACGAAGGTCTTACGGAAGTGGAACGACATTAGGGTGAGTAATTAATGAAAGAATTTTCATTTTTTGGTGAACTAACCCTTTAATAAAATTCCCAGTTAATCATTTTATTTCATGTCTCAGAATATTTATTTCTTGTTTGTAATTTCAACACTGCAACACCATAGGTTGGAACCACCGATGCTCTTTCCCGAACATGATAAATGTAATTCGGAAAACTGTGCTAAGGAGAGTCTGAGGGGATAGAGAAGGGCAAGCAAAATCCCTAGCCGGAGACTTATTATTCTTATTATTGGGAGATATGAGGGTTCGTGGCTCTACCATTAGAAAAAGCGTAAAGGCTAAATTCGAGCATGTGTGCCTTGATAACAAATCACATTACAGCCTTGACATCACTGAATTTCGTTCAGAGTTGTGTGACAGTCAATCACTGTTTGCGGATATAGAAATTAATGATAAGTGCTGTAAACGGTTACGCAACTGTATGTGAACTCTCTTATAAAACTTTTTTTTTTTATATGTAAATATTTTTTTATATTTTTATATGTTGTGAAACCACAACCACTTTCCAATTAGCCATCAACATCTTAATACATTAACAAGCAAAAACACACAAGCCATGTGTCAGTCATAATGAACTGGTTAGAATGTAAATTGCAGCTGAGGTAAGAGCTAGGGTTGGGGGTTAGAGCTGCGAAGCTAGGTCGTTAGCCTCCATCGTTAGTGGGTCAGTCTACATGTTTGCATTTGGCAGTGAACTGCATGAGTTCAACTGCCACCAAATTACTTGCCAATGTTGGGAAAACATTGAACAGATAATTAGTTCAGTCTCTCAGTCAATGCGATTAACTGTGGCAAAGAGGCTTGCAAATGACTAGGCGACCAATATAGCAATTAGTCCAATGTGTGCAGTGAATGGATGATGTCTTTAAGGCAATCTTAGGCCACACCAATGCACTCAGTAGGCTCCAGGCAGACAAACAGCTTTCTCTATTAAACCTGCTGTCAAGCTCACTTAATGGGTGTTAGAAACAGGATATTCTTAAGTTAATTCAGATTCCGTGAAGAAGGGATAGTGGGGGAGGAGCCTGTTCAGACACAAAGGCCAACTTAGAGTTAAGCATGTACAAATTTGCAACCTGATCTTTTTCCCCGATAAAAACTGAAACATGGTCAAGCACCCTGTGTGTCACTAAAGGTATCCCTGGGCTTCGCAATATAGACAAACCGTATGCCGTATGTGTCTCTGTTATTATAATTTTGGCTAAAATGTCTCCATATTTATGATGTTTGTAAGGTAATACACATTTTTTTCTTTTCATATATACAACAATATTTAAGGTCTTAATTGCTGAAAATCTTCACATTCCAGGAATGCAGACATATCTTGTTCAAAAATAAATCTGAACTTCACAATTGGTCATGGGACACAAGAGAGCCAAGACTTCGCAAGCAATCACTTGGCCTTGGAAAATTTGGAATATTTGTATTCTGAATAAATTATTGTGACTGGAATTCTAATCACATAGCCTCATATCCTGTGTTTTAATTGTTCTATACTGAGAAGTGGTTAAGTTTAATGGTAGGAGTCAGATTGGTTGGTCAAAATGTCTAAATAGTGCAATCTAAATACAATAACTGTGGCTTTTCAAATTGAAAATCATACCCCAATATATATGTCATAATGACAAAATTATATCCCAATATATATGATGATAAAATTCCCATTCCCTTCACATCTGTGCATTGATGCAAATGGTTTCTTATTAAAAAGCAATGGAGTTCCTACTTCAATGGTATAGAACAACAAGAAGTGCCTTTAGTGTCTTAAAGGGATAGTTCACCCAAAAATGAAAATTTGATGTTTACCTGCTTACCCCCAGGGCATCCAAGATGTAGAGGACTTTTTTTCTTCAGTTGAACGCAAATTATGATTTTTAACTGCAACCGCTGCCGTCTGTCAGTCAAATAATAGCAGTGATTGGGAACTTGAACAATAAGAGTCGAAAAAACTTCCATAGACAAATCCAAATTAAACCCTGCGGCTCGTGACGGCACATTGATGTCTTAAGACACGAAACGATCGGTTTGTGCGAGAAACCGAATAGTATTTATATAATTTTTTACCTCTAATACACCACTATGTGATCTGAACGCGCTCTGACAACGGAAGTGATGTCTCGCGCTCATTGAAGTATATGGGCGAGACATCACTTCCGTCTTCACAACACGTTTTTTGACCTCACTAACAGGATGCTGAACGAAGTTGGACATAGTGGTGTATTAGAGGTAAAAATTATATAAATAATGTTCGGTTTCTCGCACAAACCGATCGTTTCATGTCTTAGGATATTAATGTGTCGTCACGAGCCGCAGGTTTTAATTTTGATTTGTCTAAGCAAGTTTTATTTACTGTTATAGTTGAAGTTCCCATCTACTGCTATTATTTGACTGACAGACGGCAGCGGTTGCAGTTAAAAATCATAATTTGCGTTCGACTGAAGAAAAAAAGTCACCTACATCTTGGATGCACTGGGGGTAAGCAGATAAACCTGAAATTTTCATTTTTGGGTGAACTATCCCTTTAATAGGGACACAAGGTGCTTGACCGTGTTTCAGTATTTGACGCCTTGGGATTGAAATGAGAATTGAAAGTTGTTAGTAAATAGCAATCATGTAAATTGTCATGTGTTTATGGAAGAGTAATTCCTTAAGCTTTACATAATGATACTTATGTCGTCTTGCAGCTGTAAACAAGAAACATGAATGCTAAGAATTTGGCCTGTTTGGTGTTGCATTTATTTTGACTAAAGTAATATTAGCAACCAGTGGCATATCATCTGGCAATTTTTAGTAGACTGCCATCAACACTGGCACTGTGTTGTTGATGCTCATTAGGAGCTGTTCACACAGAATGCATTTGTGTAATTGCTTGTTTATGTAAACATGCACTAAAAGGACGTCTTTGGCTATACAGGATGTGATTAAGCATTAGAAAACTGTACCTAGTTGCAGTGTATTTGTGGCTGTTACATTATCCTGACTCTGCACATCAGATTGAATTCACATTTCCCCATATCCCTGTAAGATGTTTACAAAATGAATATGTAGATGTCCATATGTCCATATGATTCTGGTCACACTAGTCCCAGATTTTCTTATTTTGGGATTGTTATCCATTATTCATGTAACTTGACTGAAGATAATTGACTTCAGCATTTCAGCAAAGGACACATTGCCCCTGACACTGCAGAAACTTCACCCTGCTCTCAGGGGAACTATGTTTGCTCACTCTATCCCTATAGGAGCAAATGGACATTTGTTTCTCATTAGAGTTAAAATGTGCATTTAGAACTACCATTCCATCATTTCAATACAATTTCAATGAATCAAGTACAGACGTGCATAATGCACGGAACCACATAATAGCTCCAAGCAGACTTGACTATTGTTTGTGGAGACTGTGACTTGTGCTACATGGTCTTGTGAACTTTAATGCAATCCATGAGGACTTTAAGGTTATTCTGCTGAACTCATATGAGTGTGGAAATATGCATGATTTTTAAAATTCTGGCATGGTGATGTCTTAAAGTAGATCCTTCATGTAATTTGCATTTTCCTCTGTACTTATCCTTGTTAGAGAAGATGGCGCTAAAGCTTAGGCTGTTGAGATTAGTGAAAATGTCTTTTTCACCCTGTTGCATAGCAAACACTGCAGTTGTTGAATTATTGTTATGGTATTAATCAAAATAACTACTACAGTATGAATTCCATGATTATTAGCTGAGAAACGGCTGTACATGTATAGAATTAAAGCAGTTAAATCAAATTTTACGAATTAAAATATTTAATGCAATTAACATTACATTATAAGAAGACGCTATCATTCATTCATTCAAGTGCTATTAAAGGGATAGTTCATGCAAAAAATAAAATTACCCCATGATTTACTCACACTCAAGCCTTCCTAGGAGTATATGACTTTTTTCTTTCAGATTAATACAATTGGAGTTATATTAAATAATGTCCTGGCTCTTCCAAGCTTTACAATGGCAGTTATAATGCAACCATGCATTATAAAAGATATCCACACGGCTCCGGGAGGTTAATAAATGCCTTCTGAAGCGAAGTGATACGTTTGTGTAAGAAAAATATCCATATTTAAAATTTAAAAAAACTAAAATAACTAGCTTCCGTACGCACATCGACTTAGTAACCCCAAAATAGTAACCCCTGGCGCGATGTAGGAGTAGCGTAAGCTACTTTGTTTGTGTTCAAATAAATAGAGCTGGGCAACAAACTCAAGCTCCTCTTCTCTTATCTCGAAATCCTCCGACATTTCTCTTTTAAAATTCTCATTTAGACTTCTAATTCGTGACCAGTGTTTTGTTTTGCTCTATCCTCTGTGCTTCCGCGTTTGTCAATACGTCATGCTTCAGGTCAGAGATCACTCTTTCGCCCGTAAATCAATGCGTACGGCCGTCTGTCAGAAGCTACTTATTTTAGTTTTTAAAGTTTTAAATATGAATATTTTTCTTACACAAATGCATCACTTCGCTTCAGAAGGCCTTTAGTAACCCCCCATGAGCCGTGTGGATATCTTTAGTGATGGATAGATGCACTTTTTTTTTTCCATCCTCAATTTACTGCCATTATAAAGCTTGGAACAGCCAGGACATTAATATAACTCCATTTGTATTCGTCTGAAAGAAGGTAGTCATATACACCCAGGTTGGCTTGAGGGTGAGCAAATCATGGGTAATTTTCATTTTTGGGTGAATTAACCCTTTGAACCATTCAAGACGCAAAAAAAAAAAAAAAAAAGACTCAAACCTGTACTGTTGTCTGTGAAGCAGCTCTCTGTGAACAAACACCCGAAATGCGTGCACAGAATGACGCTACAAACAGCGTACCAGCACCGCATTGACTTCTCTTTCATGCTTGAAGGGAAAAAACACAAAATTATGTTGAAATGCCAGTTATTGGTTAGTATCCTCATAAGCAGAGTCTTAAATCAGTTAAAAAGTGTTAAATGATTGTAAAGAGAGTGAGGAAATATGATGCGTGTCAGATTCGTGTTATGTGCGTCTTAAAGTAAAAGCAGCCTAATAAACTTGCTGCTGTCATTAATTTTAATCAAAGAACAAAAGACAAAGAAAATCATTCACTGCTCTTGACTGATTTTTTTTTTTTAGCTTTCATAATGATTAATCTATATTCAATTTATAATTTATTCAGACAATACAGAAATTGTTCAAGAAATTATTCTCTTTCTGTAAATGTACCTGTTAGTCCTAAAATCTTAAAGCATTGTTCACAAGGTTAGATGGGTCAAAAACAACGAAAAAAATACACATTTTGTGTGTATTTTAGCAGAGTAGGTAAAAATCAGAACCAGCCCAACAGTGGAAAAAGCCCTTAGCATTTAGCCCTGACATATTAAAGGAACACCTAAATGTGACATTTCTTGCAATAGGTTTATGTGAAGATTGTTTTAAGTTCACTTAAAAGTTGTTATATATTTTTAAAGCCTATTAAATATTAAAAATGATAGCTTTCAATTATATTGTAACGTTGAATGGGTAAACAGTGCCCTCCACTAATACTGGCACCCTGGGTAAATATGAGCAAAGGTGGCTGTGAAAATAAATCTGCATTGTTTATACTTTTGATCTTTCCTTAAAAAATTCACAAAATTCTAACCTTTCATTTAAGTTAAACAATGGAGTGCCCCAGGGATGACGCTTTTTTGTAGGCAAAACCCGGAAGCGAGTTTTTAGGACTTTGAATGAGTTTTTAAGACTGTGTGCTGCCAATATTTCAGTGAAACTAAACAAGGTGTTATATATTCATTCATTCGTTCATTTACTTGCTTAGGACTGCAATCCTGAAGAAACTGAGGGAGGAATTTCTGAGACCACTCTGGGCCCTTTTGTGACCCTTAAAGAAAGCGCTGAGGATGAGCCAGTGGATGTTGGCGTAGCAACAGAGGGTTTAAAACTACTACAACACTTAGGAGTTTTTCCTTTGGATGCTGTTTGCTGTTTGGATTGATCTACGCAATCAAGCTATGCTCCGAGTCTCAAATTCACTTTTGAATTCTTCCAGAAGGTACTGATGAATTTAGATTTTAGGACATCACATAGATGTTTCGATCCACTGGAAGGACTTAGAAAACTTTGAAACCTAAGAAACATTGAATTGAAGACTATGGCTTCCTCTAACTCTGATATTTTTAAAGGGTTAGTTCACCTAAAAATGAAATTTCTGTGATTAATTACTCACCCTCATGTCGTTCCACACCCGTAAGACCTTCATTCATCTTCAGAACACAAATTAAGATATTTTTGATGAAATTCGTGAGCTATCTGACCTCAGATAGACTGCAACACAACTACCACTTTCAAGGCCCAGAAAGGTAGTAAAGACATTGTTAAAATAGTCAATGTGACTGCAGTGGTTCAACCTTAATGTTATGAAGTGACAAGAATGCTATTTGAGCGCAAAAACAAAACAAAACAAAAAACAGACTTTCTTCCCTTTTATGTCAGTCTCCTACGCAGCTGAGGTTGTACACATATAATATCTTAATTTGTGTTCTGAAGATTAATGAAGGTCTTAGGGGTTTGGAGCAAAATTAGGGTGAGTAATTAATGAAAGAAATTTAATTTTTGGGTGAACTAACCCTTTAACAGAGATGTTAGCCCTTGTGCTATTCCTTGTCCAGGAAGTTAACTTGTGAGTAGGACACTTGGGCTGCTGAATGTCTAAATGCTGAAATGTGACAGATAACAGAAATCCTGTTATATGTAAAGTCAAATATAATCCCTCAAATTGCTTTTCTTTTTTCCACAAGTGTCCTGGTTGTTTGTTTGTTTTTTGTTTTTTTTACACGTTTACAAGGAATGTAACCATTTACTGTTATATTTCAAGTTTCAGACAAGCAAAAAGCACAAACTGACTACCATACAATGCAGAGAGATCCCAATGTTACCTTGAATATATGAAAATAATGCTTGATGTTGAAATTTGGTTCCTTGTTGATCTATGAACTTTTTGGCACACAGACTTAAAACTAAAAACTCAAACAAGGAGCCATAACCATTGTGTTAGTTTCGGAGAAAGCACAAAACTGCTGTAAATAGTTGTCTTAACTTGTGAAATACTGTTTTATTTTTTTTTGTCAGATTGGATGTTTCTTATTATTCCTGCAGCAATTGAGACAATATTTTTTTTTTTATGAATGTAACATGTGTTTGACCATTTATTTAATATAAATAAATTAATTTAAGGTAGTTATATAAAGCAAGTAAGAATAAGTTATATTAAAAGAGTAAGTTTTATGTATTACACAAGCTTAAATTGCAGTTTATCAGTTAACATAACCTTTATTTAATTAATTCAAGTCAACTGAACATGATGGGGAAGCTTAAGTAAAAGTTAACTTTTTTACATTGGATTTATGTGATTAAAATGGATGGAAATTTTATATGCAATTGAATTACATAAGTTTTAATTTTTGGGGTTAAATATTTTTTTGAGTGCAACGCAGATCATAATCAGTGAGCATGTTTTTAAATAGAGTTGTTTTCTTAATAAAGTTTGAGGACGCTTGGTGGTGACGATGTTGATCCGCGACCATGGTGTGTTGTAGTCCGTTTATAGCATACTGTTAGCCTTTTATATCTGACGATTTTATTTAGGCTTCAAAATCTATAAATGTTGTGTTAACTTGTAAAGATTATCTTGATAGACAAAACGTGTAAGTGTCATGTTAAACACAGAGCTTATTTTCTGCGATTTTCCAAAAGTCTATGGGAAAAATGAATAAGCTTTCAGTTGAGGGAACCCGTGTGCCGCTAACTTCAGGGCTGGCCTACAAAAGCGCGTCATCCCTGGGGCACTCTATTGAAAATGGGGAAAAAGCTCATTATGAAATAAATGTTTTTCTCTAGTTCATGTTGGCCACAATTATTGGCACCCAATTATTGCAACCTTCTTTTCCCAAGATAACAGCTCTGAGTCTTCTTCTATAATGCCTGATGAGTTTGAAGAACATATGACAAGATATCAGAGACCATTCCTTCATACAGAATCTCTCCAGATCTTTCAGATTCCCAGCTCCATGCTGGTGCTTCTTCTCTTCAGTTCACTCCACTCATTTTTTATAGGGTTCAGGTCAGGGGACTGGGATGGCCATGGAAGAAGCTTCATTTTGTGCTCTGCTCAGTGACACATTTTTGTGTTGATTTTGCTGTTTGTTTTGGATCATTGTCCTGATGGAAGATCCAACCACGGCCCATTATTGAATTTCTAGCAGAAACAGTCAGGTTTTGATTTTTATCTGTTAGTATTTGATGGAATCCATAATGCTATGCATCTGAACAAGATGTCTAGGACCTCCAGCAAAACAAATAGGCCCACAACAATAAAGATCTAGCAGCATATTTAACAGTGGGCATGGGGTACTTTTTATCCCTGTTTGCTTCAAACCCATCTGGTGGGTTTTCTGCCAAAAAGCTTTTTGCTCTTTTGAAGTTCCAGTCGTGTCTGACAACTGAATATGCTGAGGTTTGTTTTTGGATGAGTGAGGAGGATTTTTCTTGAAACCCTCCTAAACAACTTTAGGTGCTGGTAATTTTCTTTAAGCTTTCTGACCCCAAGACTCTCCAGCTGTGATCCTTGGAGAGTCTTGGTCCACTCAAACTCTCCTCCTCACCGTGCATTAGAACGCTATGGAAATATGTCCTCTTCCAGGCAGATTTGTAACATCTTTAGTTGATTGGAACTTCTTATTTCCTTGATGGTGGTTGATGGTTAGCTTTTTTCTTATAGCCATTTTCTATTTTGTGAAGCGCAACAATCTTTTGCTGCACATCAGAACTATATTCTTTGGTTTTTCTCATTTTGATGAATGATTAAGGAAATTTGGCCTTTGTGTTTACACATATTTGTACTCCCGTGGAACAGGAAGTCATGGCTGGACAATTTCATGCTCCTAGTCACCCTGGTGTGCTAAAAAAAATTGTAAATATGAATGGGAATATACTTCAGAGATATTTTACTCATAAGAATTTCTAGGGGTGCCAATAATTGGAGCCAACATGTATTGGAGAAAAAACATTTATTTTGTTTCCCTCCACTTTTAATTGTTTTACTTCGATGAAAAGTTAGAATTTTTTGAATGAAAGATAATAGGATAAACAATTCAGATTTATTTTCACAGCCGCCTTTGCTCATATTTACTAAGGGTGCCAATATTAGTAGAGGGCACTGTATATAATGGCTAAAATTGAGAAAAACATTCACAGTGCTTAGTAAAAAAGATGACATTAAAAATATTTAAAATATACTGTATGTTGTTTCTACATTATATATATATATATGTACACAGAGCGAGAGAGAGAGAAATGTGCACCTATATATATATATATATATATATATATATATATATATATATATATATATATAGGTGCACATTTCTCTCTCTCTCGCTCTGTGTATATATATATATATATATATATATATATATATATATATATGTGCACCTATATATATATATATATATATATAGGTGCACATATATCTCTCTCTCGCTCTGTGTGTATATATATATATATAATCTCACCTAACAATACAGTTTTTAATATATTTTTTATATTATAATGCTTTCACATTAAATATTCAAAATTATATATATATATATATAATATTAAATTTCAACCCCTTTCTTTGTTTCTATCCTAAGCCTCCAACAATCAGACTATTTTAGATTACAGTAGCTATCAACTTTACGTTTATAAACATATATATATATATATGTTTATAAACGTAAAGTTGATAGCTACTGTAATCTAAAATAGTCTGATTGTTGGAGGCTTAGGATAGAAACAAAGAAAGGGGTTGAAATTTAAGAGCAGGGATGAGAACAGACAACCATTAAATATATGTCAGTTAGGGTCATGGCACTTGTCACAAAGAATTACCAACACCAGCTGTGTTTAACCCTACTGTCATATTCATTCCAGTTTAAAACTGATCATTTAATTCAGGGGTCAGAGTTCAATGGTCCACAAGGATTATTTGACTCTTTCCATGACCTTCATAGACGTGATTTGTTAATGACTGGCATGAGAAACAGAAATTAAAACTGGCATCACACCTTTAGTGAAGGTAAAGCTAAAATTCATGTGGGGACAGAATAGAAAGATGCAATGAAGATGATCTTTGTGATCAAGAGCATTACATTTGTAATCCAACTGGCCATTCATTTGTTCACTGATGTGGTCTTCTTGAGTTCAAATCACTGACTCGATGATTGGGACATAGTGGTTTCTGAGTTTAATTAAAAAACAAAAAGTTATTTTACAGCATATAGGTTTGGAATGACATGAGGGACTAATTTTTAGGTGAATGATTCCAACCATATAGTTAGTTATTTTATTTAATGCACATTTTTTTTTACACAGTTCACATTCATTGTGGCTAGGCAGTGGTTGGGTTGACAAAAGTGTATTAAAAAGACACCATGTGTTTACTGTGAGCATCCATAAATAAAGCCGGAATTTAGCTGTAATCGGGCTGTATTAAACCATGTACTAAAATCAATCATAGACCACACTGAAGATATACATTTTACAGTCATTCCCCCAAATAATGCCATTTTGAGCGGTATTGGGAGAATTTCTTTTGCGCAAATAGACACAGAAGGTCGGTCTTGTCAGCTACCACACCCTAGTACCCATCTTATCCTCTCCTCCCCTCTTTTTTCTAGTTTAGTTCATCATTCCCTTCATCTGTTGTCCTCTCACCTCTTATTCACACATACTTTCTCCTCCATCACTCTGCATATTTTTCACTTTACTCACTAATTCACTCTCCTGTCTGTCAGTGCTGTGCCTCTCCTCACCTCGCCTTCCCTCCATCGCTCACTGTTTCTCTCTTACTCTCTAACATCTCACCAGCACCAACACTTTCTATTAATTAAGTCCTGAGGGGAGGGAAATACTTCCTGTCTGACACTTTGTACATCTGTTTGCCCTACCAAAAAGATCTTTGCTTTCACTGCTGAAAATAACTTAAGTGGAAAAAAAAAAAGAAAAAAAAAAAAAAAGTGCCAAAATAAAGTGTAGCTTCCTAAGAAGCAAAAATATTCTTGCTGGGGAAAGCCTTTATAGAGGGCAGGAACTCAGTCTGTGTAGAAACACCACACTACACCACATTACGGTGACTACATCTTAGAATATAGCAGGAGTATTGAACTAGGACCAATGAATAATTCAGCCACAGCAAGTATTGATGAAATGAGAGCCAAAGTGTAGCTCTACATGATTATTTACAGCACCATTCAACCCACTGCAATACACAGTCAAGAAGTGCTGCAACAGTCAAAATTATATTTGGGGAGTCTTTTCCAATTCAAAAAGCAAATGGGTTAATGACTTTTTTTTTTTTTTATTAAACCATTCAAAAAACTTAGAGATTCTAAAAAGGGCCACGGAGATGGGGAAAATGAGATAAAATAATTAAATTTCCATGAACTAACAAAACCATTGAACCGTCTCACAAAAAAAGTGTTGCATTCACCCACAAAACGTATGTGATCAAACTCAAAACTGGTGTTGGCAATAACATGAAGTGGGGGAAAAAAATAATAATTTCAATTCATGTAAATACAAAATATTTCTGGGAAAGCAATACTTTTTGCGAGAGAATGCAAAGAAACATTGAAATAATAACAATACTAATTTTCCCTCACCATTGTTACAGACAGAGGAGATCAGAGACAAACGGAATGCAATAGGTGGTGTTTACTGACTGACAGCAGAGGTACACAGTCAAGTCAAGTCAAGTCAAATTTATTTATATAGCGCTTTTACAATTGGTAATTGTTTCAAAGCAGCTTTACATATTAGAAGCACAGAAAAAAAGGGAAGTGGTTAAAACTGTACAAACAAGCGTGGTAATATGTAACATATACAAGATGGTGCTACATTAAGCCAATGTCGGCTGACTTCCAGGGGTGGAAAAAACCCCCTAGGAGAAAAACCCAGCGTGCTAGCACTGGGAAAAAAGTCCTAGGAGGGAAAAAACCCCTTGGAAGATATATATATGTAAATGTATATGGAGATCAAAATCTGAATTGTACATTTTTATTATAGAGATTAAAAATCGATTATATATAAATATATGCAAGCGGATACGGGGATCCTGGGCTACGTTGTAGTCAGGTCCAGACGCAGGTTCTCCATCTGACCTGGATACGGCCTGGATCCAGCACCCGGCAAACCTCAGGATAAGCAGAGAGACAGATATTAGCGTAGATGCCATTCTTGTTCTGATGTACAGGTATATCTAGTGTTATAGGAAATGTTCTCGGTTCCGGCCGACCTAATTATTGCAGCGTAACAATCCTTTAACGGATTTGAAAAATGTTAATGTATTGATGATGTGTTATGTGTATGCAAGAGCAAAGAGATGTGTTTTTAGTCTAGATTTAAACTGACAGAGTGTGTCTGCTTCCCGAACAATGCTAGGAAGATTGTTCCAGAGTTTAGGTGCTAAATAGGAAAATGATCTGCCGCCTTCAGTTGATTTTGATATTCTGGGTATTATCAACTGGCCTAAATTCTGAGATCGCAATAAACGTGAAGGACTATAATGCATTAAGAGCTCACTTAGGTACTGGGGAGCTAAACCATTTAGAGCTTTATAAGTAAGTAGCAAGATTTTAAAATCTATACGATGTTTAATAGGGAGCCAATGTAATGTTGACAGAACTGGGCTAATATGGTCATACTTTCTGGTTCTAGTAAGAACTCTAGCTGCCGCATTTTGAACCAACTGTAGTTTGTTTAAAAGCCGAGCAGAACAACCACCCAGTAGAGCGTTACAATAATCTAGTCTTGAGGTCATGAATGCATGAACCAACTGTTCCGCATTTGTCATTGAGAGCATATGTCGTAATTTAGATATATTTTTTAGATGGAAGAAGGCGGTTTTACAGATACTAGAAACATGACTTTCAAATGAAAGATTGGTATCAAAGAGCACACCCAGGTTCCTAACTGAGGACGAAGGTTTAATGGAGCACCCGTCAAGTGTTAGAGAGTATTCAAGGTTTTTTCGTGAGGAAGTTTTTGGTCCAAAGATTAGGAAATCAGTTTTTTCTGAATTTAATAATAAGAAATTTCTTGTCATCCAGTTTTTAATGTCAGCTATGCATTCTGTTAGTTTTGTGAATTTGTAGGTTTCGTCAGGGCGCGAGGAAATATAGAGCTGAGTATCGTCAGCGTAGCAGTGAAAACTAACACCATGCTTCCTAATTATCTCTCCTAAGGGCAGCATGTACAGAGTGAAAAGCAACGGTCCTAATACTGAGCCTTGTGGTACCCCATATTTAACCTGTGATCGATACGACATCTCTTCATTAACTACCACAGACTGATAACGGTCAGATAAGTATGATTTGAACCATGCCAAAGCAATTCCACTAATGCCAATATAGTTTTCAAGTCTTTTTAAAAGAATGTTATGATCGATAGTGTCAAAAGCAGCACTGAGATCTAATAACACTAATAGAGAAATACAGCCACGATCGGATGATAGGAGTAGATCGTTTGTAACTCTAACGAGAGCAGTCTCAGTACTATGGTATGGTCTAAATCCTGACTGGAAATCCTCACAGATTCCATTTCTTTCTAAAAAGGAACACAGTTGTGTTGAAACTGCCTTTTCTAGTATCTTTGACAGAAAAGGTAGATTCGAGATTGGCCTGTAATTTACTATATCTCTCGGATCTAGTTGAGGTTTTTTAATAAGAGGTTTGATAATAGCCTGCTTAAAGGTTTTTGGCACGTGTCCTAGTGTTAAAGATGAATTAATTATATCAAGAAGTGGACCTACGACCTCTGGAAGCATTTCTTTCAGTAGTTTAGTCGGCATTGGGTCTAACATACATGTCGTTGATTTTGATGATTTGATAAGTTTAGATAATTCTTCCTCTCCTATAGCGGCGAATGATTCTAGTTTTACCTCAGGGACACTACAGTGCACTGTCTGAAGAGAAACTGTAGACGGTTGCATGTTTATAATTTTCTCTCTAATATTATCAATCTTGCAAGTAAAGAAGTTCATAAAGTCATTACTGCTGTGCTCTATGGAAACGTCAGCAGTTGAATCTCTGTTTCTAGTTAATTTAGCCACTGTGTCAAATAAATACCTAGGATTATGTTTGTTTTCTATTAAGAGATTTGAAAAATAAGTAGATCTAGCATTTCTTATGGCTGTTCTGTACTCAATCATTTTTTCTTTCCACGAAAGGCGAAAAACTTCTAGTTTTGTTTTCTTCCAACTACGTTCAGCTTTTCTAACAGCTCGTTTTAGAGCCCGAGTGTGCTCATCATACCACGGCGTTGGATTAGTTTCCTTAATCTTCTTTAGACGTAAAGGAGCGACCGCATCTAATGTGCTGGAAAAGAGAGAGCCAATAGTTTCTGTTGCAGCATCGAGTTCTTCTATGTTGTCAGGTATACTAAGGCGATGAAACTGCTCGGGGAGATTATTTATAAAGCAATCTTTAGTGGCAGACGTGATTTTTCTACAATATTTATGGCTGGGTGGTGGTTTTGTAGCCTTGGCTAATTGTATTATACACGAGACTAAATAATGATCTGATATATCATCGCTCTGCTGTAGAATTTCAACAGCATCAATATCTATTCCATGCGACAGTATTAGATCTAGGGTATGATTACGACAATGAGTGGGTCCTGACACGTGTTGTTTAACTCCAATAGAGTTTAAAATATCTGCAAATGCCAATCCAAATGCGTCTTTATTATTATCTACATGGATATTAAAATCACCAACAACAAGGACTTTATCCGCAGCCAGTACTAACTCTGATAGAAACTCAGCAAATTCTTTGATAAAGTCAGTATGGTGCCCTGGTGGCCTGTATACAGTAGCCAGCACAAATGTCAACTTACATAATGTTACATAAAGCACCATCACTTCAAAGGAATTATATTTGAAATTCTTTTGAATGATTCTGAATATATTACTATAAATTACAGCAACACCTCCCCCTTTGCCTTTCTGTCGAGGATTGTGTCGATAATCATAACCTTGAGGACTAGATTCATTTAAAGTAATGTAATCGTCTGGTTTTAGCCAGGTTTCTGTCAAACACAGCAAGTCTAGTTTATTGTCTGTGATAATTTCATTTACAATAAGTGCTTTTGAAGAAATAGATCTAATATTCAGTAACCCAAGCTTTATCATTTGTTTATCTGATTTATCTGTGATTTTCATTTTTTGAACATCAATTAAATTTTTACCCTTAAAAGGTTTTGGAAGTTTTTTGTATTTACTAGTTCGAGGTACAGACACAGTCTCTATGTGATAATATCTAGGTGAAAGTGTTTCTATGTGCTGTGAATTATCTGAGTTATGTGACGTGAGGCGGCTAGCAGACGGTCGGTTTAGCCAGTTTGTCTGCGTCCTGATCTGGGCCCTGGTTTGTCATGTTTCAGCTCTAAGACTATTTGCCAAATTTCTAGAGAGAAGAGCAGCACCATCCCGGGAGGGATGAATACCATCTCTTTTCAACAGATCAGGTCTGCCCCAAAAGCTTTTCCAATTGTCTATGAAACCTATATTATTCTGCGCACACCACTTAGACAGCCAGCCATTGAGTGATGATAACCTGCTAACTATCTCATCACTCCGACGAACAGGAAGAGGGCCAGAACAAATTACTTTTGCTGACATTGAATTTGCGAGTTCACACACCTCTTTAATGTTAATTTTAGTGATCTCCGACTGGCGAAGTCGAACATCATTTGTGCCGACGTGGATAATGATTTTAGAATATTTACGTTTAGCATTAGCCAGCACTTTTAAATTTGCTTTGATGTCAGGTGCTCTGGCCCCCGGCAAACATGTGACTATGGTGGCTGGTGTCTCTATTTTCACGTTCCGTGTAATAGAATCGCCAATTACTAGGGCACTTTCAACAGGATTCTCAGTGGGTGCGTCACTGAGTGGGGAGAACCTGTTTGATGTTCTAATCGGAACGGAAGAGTGGTGTTTGTTCTTGCCATTATGCCGCCTCACAGTCACCCAGTTAGCCTGCTGCGTGGCTTCTACAACCGGAACCGAATGTGTAGTGTTTACTAGGCTAGTCGCATCCAAAGCAGTATCTAAGGCCCTTTCATTCTCACTATCCTCAATTAAAGTTTGGATGCGTGTCTCTAATTCTGAGATTCTCTCTGTCAGCCTGACAATATCCCTGCATTTATCACATGTGTAAGTCTCACTGCTGACAGAAAGAGCTAAGCTGTACATGTTGCATTTACTACACATGATAATCGTCGGACATGACTGACCGTGTGTTTGATGAACGCCGTCCGAAAAACTGCAACGCACACGGGACTCGCTGGCTGGATGTCTCGGTCGCTTGCCGGTGCCTGGGGCGAGGGTGATGTGCGGGACGCTGTACCTCGCGGTGGATCGATGAATGCCGGGCAGCAACGTCTCCACAGCTTCCCGATCTGGCGAGGACAGATCAGAATAACATACATCGGATAAATCCGCCATTCAATCGACAAGGAAGGTAGGTTTAGAGGAAAAAAAGAAAGTAGACGGTAGCTAGCAGGCTATGGCTAACACTAGGTGATTACACTGGTGGATTGCTAGTAATAAATCGTTCCGTTTAGTAATACTATGCAATAGGTTAAGTAATCAGGTGAAAAATAAGAAAGTTATATTATGCGAATAGGAATAAAGAGAAGGATTTAGGATAATCTCCACGAAGCTCCGAGCGTAGATCAGACAGCTGGCAGGCAGCAGCGTTGTTCAGCGTTGAACAGCGTTGAACCTGCTACAGTGTAGCAGGTAAGTATATAGCAGATTGAGTCTTTACTGAGAGTCAATAGGAATGCTGATACTGTCCTTCGTTTTGCAGATACATGGATGGTGAATGGAAGCAGGTGGAGGTGCTGGATGACAGGTTGAAGTAGAACAATAAACTCACACACAGACAAGACCACAGGAGGACAAGAGAGACATGCTGGAATGGAGAAAGTAAATATAACCAAGGCTTTGGAATAGAACATACGGAGTCCTTTGTTGAAAAAAGAACGGACCAAGAGTGTGGTGTGAGGTGTGCATATATACAGCTTAAGTGATGAAGTGATCGCCATCAGGTACAGGTGATTGGAGAGTGAGTGCAGGTGTGGAATGAGGAGGATGCTGGGAAATGGAGTCCGGGAATGATGGGAATTGTGACAACCATGTCCCCTTAGGGGCTCCATACAAATTTGTTTTCATGACTCCACAAATGTCAAGTGGTATAAACACTTGGTATAACCATGTGACATTTTTAGAGAAAACATATTTTCCTTACATCTGGAATGTTTCTGTATGTTGTTTGTTCTGTACGTTTAATTACACATTACATTCTCCAGACAGTTGCAGTGTCTAGACATTTAAGCCCCACAAAACTTAATTTCTTTTAATTTATAAATTATAAAACATGTGTATTCAGTCATCTTACAGTAAGACCAAATGATTTAATTGATCTAGACAAAACAATGAGCATTTTGTCATTAACCCTAAATATTTGGATTTCTGCCAGAATATATTATGCAAATCTCATTGTCAAAACCTAAGACTGGGCAAACTCACTTATCTATTGCAGACTTCACTTGCTGAAGGCAAAAAACAAACAGTAAATGATTAACATTTGGGGTGACCAAGAACAGGCACCTGCACATGACTGGCCAATGTAGACAATCTCCATCTCCAGACTTCCTCTGACCCCTGAGGAGGGAAAGAAATGCCCTTATCAGAGGGCCTGACCCAAGTCCCGGTCATACTCAGATAGGAGCCCCCCAGAGAAAAGCCTCCATGCTCCTGAGGAAACAAACATGCTGCCTATCACAACAGTGGGCCCAGATGATGGCCCCAGGTCCCCTGATCTCATTTGGCCTAAAAAAACCCATGCTGCTGGTGTGACTCTATCCTATATTAGGGTAATAACCTCAAGATGACCTTGCAGTAGGATGCCCCTTAAGGTTCATGCACAAATCTTCCCTGTGTGCATCCAGCTGGTCTTGATCTTGCTGACCCACACTCACCTCAGTGAAAAACACTGGCTCCATTTGCATTCTTCAATATTGAGAGAGACAAGGACCCAGGCACAAAGGCTCTGTTCCAAAAGCTAGTGAGCTGCATTGCTGTCTACTGCCTACTGTACATAAGCATTTACTTTCTACTTGCTAGCATGCTAACTGTCATGGAATTTGATATGTCATTATGAAACACTTCACATAAGAAACAACACCGAATCACAGGAATAATATGCTCCTAAAGCAAAATTCTCAGTAGATTCATCTTACAATTGACCCTTCGCTAAGCCACGCCCGGAAACCACCACAAGCCAATCGTGGTTTAGCAACAATAACTAGGCGCGGGAGGTCTGTCAAGCTTTCGAGCGGGGGAAACATGCTGAAGCACTGTGCGTATGGATTGTGTAAATCTGATACCCAGTATCCTAAAAGTTTGGACGGGGTGGTGGAATTTTTTTCCCTTCCCGAAACCTAAAACCCAAGGACAGAAATGCCGGTGTTCTGACAATTTATGCTACCCTGTCAGATTTTGCTACCTCCAATTAAAACAGTTGACAAAATCCGAAAAAGATTGAGCGTGATATTAACATGGTCTATGGCTTTATTAACATCTACACCTACCCCAACCCTAAACCTACCCTTATAATAATGCAAGTACAGTAGTGGTAGCACAATATGATATGGCATTAATCATTAGAACAAGTATAAATCGATAGCGGAAAATGCTACTTATCAGATTGTACTTTATTAATGTCTACACCTACCCCAACACAATTACAATAATGCAAATACAGTACAAATACTGTACAGCAAATACAGCAAGTACAGTAATTTTGTGTTATTTATCATGACAACAATGATGTAATATTGATGTGCGGACATGCAGTAAGCCCAGGTAGGACAATCTGACAGGTTAGCAAACACAGCACATCATTGCTTGGAAATAATGGCGGTTCTTTGTTCATAATGCATATATTTGAACGTAAAATAAGATAATTAAAGGCAAGACGGAGTAGCCTGGGGCGTTAAAAATATAAGCAGGAGAATGTTATCATTGCAAAGTGTTCAGGCTAATGTCTGTTTATTCCAAAATATTTATGGATAATCTGTTTGATTTATAATTATTAGGTTATTTTCACAAACTTCACTTAACCTGCTGTGGATGAACAAAGCTGTTCCTCAATTTGTGTGTTTCCCATTTGAATAGTCAGCATATGAAGCGGCTGCTGCTTGCGCTGGGACCTATAGGCTTTAGCTTCAATTTTTATCAAATTATTTTCTAATCGGTTGCATATTATGTCATGGATATATCCCTCAAATGCATACTTCTGTCCCTTTTGTCTTACTCTCACAGATATTTCACCTGTTCGCCAAAAATTAATAATTATCTCCTTGGAAATGTCTGACACCGGTGCATACGTACTGTAATTGACTTGCCAGGTGCGAAAGCTTGACAGGCGTAGCAACATTAACTAAGGAGGGCGGGGCTTAGTGAAGGGTCCATTGAGTTCAAAAGTGTTTGACTCTAGAATGTAGCTAAGCTAACAATATGATATTCTAATAAACATAAAATAGCACGTCACATTTTGGGTAACATGATATGTTGTATGCCTGGATTTTTTCACTAAGCTCTTCACAGTGAATTATGAGATGCTTTTCCACAAATTATACATGCTGTCTTACAGTTTGTCCAAAATTAGGTACAGTATAAGGATCGTTCTCACAGGATGTGTTCTTGTGATCAGTGTGCTTTTTTTTGCAACTATTTTACGTGGTGTCAGTTTCGTATGAGTCCGTACAATATTACCATACTATAATAATTTTGCATATTTTTCCTTGTTGAACAAAATTATTAATTGCTTTTAATTAATTAATTATCTGTGTTTAAATGTGTCCTTGACTGACATCTTTGTCTCTTTGTCCAACCCGACCTCATGAGAAAACACAACTATTTCACAAGGTGGTGATTTTGTACTACTTGTATGATGTGATTCGTACATAAATGTATAATTTATAGAAAAAAAGTAAGAAAAAAACTAAGCAAAAAGTTCCTATCCACCAAATGTCAGTAGGGGCACAAGCTGAAACATATTCAGTTCTATTTTGAGCTCCAAAATTTGTGTATAAACGATCCATTAGAGGGTAACATAATTAAGCTGCCTACCTTTTAGAACAGCTATTGCATCGAGAGCAAACCTATGATGCTTTAAAATGCTGCTTACATAGCATTTTGGAACAGTGGTAAAGTAATCATTCTATCTCTCACCATTAATTAATGTCTTATTAATCCAGACCTATTATTCTTTTCTCTGGATGCAGGTTAGGACATAGGTTAGGCTCATTGGCCCGGTTTCACAGACAGGGTTTAGGCTAAACCAGGATTAGGCTTTATTTCAATTAAGGTATTTAAGTAGATTTTATAAACATACCCTAGAAAAAAACATTACTGGTGTGCATCTTGAGACAACAACGGCTCTTGACATTTTTTAAGTTACTTTCAGTTAAAGCAGCTCAAACATGCATTTTAGTCTAGGACTAGCTTAAGCCTTGACTGTGAAACCAGGGGATTGAGTTTAAAGGATTAGTTCACTTTTAAATAAACTTTTGCTGGTAATTTACTCACCCCCATGTCATCCAAGATGTCCATGTCCTTCTTTCTTCAGTCGAAAAGAAATTAAGTTTTTTGATGAAAACATTCCAGGATTTTTCTCCTTATAATGGGCTTCAATGGGCACCAGACGGTTCAAGGTCCAAATGACAGTTTCAATGCAGCTTCAAAGGGCTTCAAACGATACCAGATGATGAATAAGGGTCTTATCTAGCAAAACGATCGGTCATTTAAAAAAAAAAAAAAAAAAAAAAAAGTTTACGTTTTATAAGCACAAATGCTCGCCTTGCTCTGTTCTGGGATGCGCGTTCGTGACGTCACATAATACGCAATTACGTTAAAAAGGTCACGTTTGGCATAGGCGGAAGTATGAGTCGGTGTTTACAACTTGAATGTGCAAATACTAACCCTGCGTCTCAGTCAGCTCCCTAGTTCCCTAGGTCGTGAATCAGTATATCATGGACGTGAATGTGGCTGATTCCCTGATCAGTGCCGTGACTACTGAACTAGGGAGCTGATTGAGACACATGGTAAGTCAAACGCCGTTTACAAAAAAAGGTAAAACCACTAAGGGTTCTTCCATCCTGTGTTGTCAGTGCCATCAGACTGTCATACCCTTCTCCATCAGAACAAAAACACCTCTAAAGGGGGTCGCACACCGGATGCGCACATTATATACGCGCAAGCTCAATTTTGACTCGACTCCTGATAGAAGAGCTGCACAATGGGAGTGTTTTACATCAACAGGGAAACGTTACATATGCTTTAATATTTCACACTGAGGTTAGTGTACATGGAAAATGGCACAACAGAGCAAAATGAAAGAATTATACATTTTTAGACTTTATTCAAGCTGTTAAAGTGTAAAACTAATGTATCTTGCAGCACAGGGTGAAGTCAGTATGTACATTAATGTTTATTTGAGAGAAATATAATATAAATTTAATGTAAAACAATGTACATGGCGCTCTGTGGCGTGGCAGGATTTTAATTCGTAGCTGGGCACCGCGGACAGGCGCCGAATGTTGCCGCCGGTGTGTACACTCATAAAAAACAATGCGTTCGAATTTTAAAGAAGTGGCGCAGTGCTGAGCTTCGCGTCCGGTGTGCGACGCTGTTGCTTAGTAACGGTGGAAATCCATTTTGTCCGTAATGCAGCGAGATGGAAACAGGGACTCACCGACTGATTCTAATGGCGGGATTGAAATTGTCCAGTCGTGGCAGCATTGAGATTCTTCCTCTGTTCCTGATGGTTGGCATTTGCCACATGTGCACCACCACGTCTGCCCGATGCTGGAGAGGTGTGTGTCGCCGCAGCAGTCTCTTCCCTCTGCCTTATTTCTTCCTCTGTGTATTCTGGTTCAAAAGGGTAGGGCAGGGTGAAAAACTCATCTTCTCCTCGTCCGACATTGTTGTTTTGCCTTTTTTTGTAAACGGCGTTTGACTTAGTATTTGCACATTCAAGTTGTAAACACTGACTTGGTACTTCCGCCTATGTCATGCGTGACCTTTTCAACGTAATTGAGTATTATGTGACGTCACGAATGCGCATCAGAGAACAGAGCAAGGCGAGCATTTCTGCTTATAAAACTTAATTTTTTTTTTTTTTTTTAAATGACCGATCGTTTTGCTAGATAAGACCCTTATTCATCGTCTGGTATCATTTAAAGCCCTTTGAAGCTGCACTGAAACTGTCATTTGGACCTTGAACCGTCTGGTGCCCATTCAAGCCCATTATAAGGAGAAAAATCCTGGAATGTTTTCATCAAAAACCTTAATTTCTTTTCGACTGAAGAAAGAAAGACATGGACATCTTGGATGACATGGGGGTGAGTAAATTATCAGCAAAAGTTTATTTAAAAGTGAACTAATCCTTTAATGGTCTATACAGATAATAATAAAGATAATAATAAGCATACTGAATAAGCTGTATGACTTAAGCATGCATTTCTACTTACACTTACACTGTTATGTAGAAACAATTTATTTTTCTCCCATTTGGCGCAAATATATATTTGTAATCTCGATACAACACTTTTGAATGTTAAATTGCTATTGTTGCTCGTCCACAGGCCACCAGTGACCCTCCTGAACTAACAGCAGTTCTCCTTGCGATTTATTTCTATGCATGTGATCAAGGTTAGAAAAAGATGATATTTTAGCATAACAGAAAAACAAGAATAAACATGGAAAGGAAGGTTCCAAAAGGGGGTTTTCGCAGCGATACAAGAACCATTTTTGGTTCCCCAAAGAACCTTTCAGGGAACAGTTCTTAAAAGAACCTTTTTTTTTTTTTTTTTTGTAAAGTGTAAAGATTTAAATAATCTAAAGAACCCATAAAGAACCAATGTGCAATGGAAAGATTCCATGGATGTTAAAGGTTCTTCATGGAATCATGGATGCCAATAAAAAACCTTTATTTTCAAAAGTGTGCAGTCCAGAACCAAACACCTTATCTTATAGATCATAAGATAAGTCCTAAATAAAATCTTTGAGAACCCCTCTGCCAAGTTAATGAATAATTAATTGATAGATAAAAAAAGAAAATCCTGCTGTGCACATGTATGTAGGTGACATTGGTTCTCACTTTGTCCAGTTGTTTAAACGATCTGACATTGGGTTGGCTCTGCTGATGTGCAGAGACTGTGTGGCCAATCTGTTGTTGTTTTTGAGGCTGATACGGATTGGGAGGGCCGGCTGTCAAGGGAGACGACCCGGCCACACCAAGGGAGCACCTGCTCTGTTGCCGGGGAAACAGCAGGTGTGGGCTGGAAAGTGGGGGTTAAGTGGGGAGGGTGGTTGGAGATCAGAGTCTCCAGAGAGCCTCTCGGAATGTGAAAGTGAGGGACGTGAGAAAACTACAAATGTCCTGACGGTATCAGTGGCAAGTGGGCCTCCACATCAGGGCCAGCGGACAGTCACTTCTCAAGCACTACACTGCTGATAACAGGCCAATAATGATGAGGTTCTGGTTTTGAAAGTGTGAAAAATCAGAGACTTCAAATGTCCTACAAATTAATTACAACATGCAATCTTAATTTTTTTTTTTTTTTTTTTTTTTTTTTTTCTCATTTAGGAAATTAAGCACTTTTTTTTTACATTTATTATTTACATTTATTCACTTACACATATACATTGTTATCCAAAGCAAATATTAAAATCATATACAGGATTAGCATCAAATTTCAAACTGAGTACTGGAATCGTAAGTTAGCTAAAGTACAAAACAGTAAAGAAGGGTTTTATTTTTGTAATATTCTAAACCAAAATGTTGCATGTCTGTATACTGAAACCCAAATCCTAGCCCACTATCAGTACTAACAGAGCAGCACTGTCACATTTAATTAGAAATAAACTCTGTAAATCAACTAGATCCCTTAATGGGTTTTCAAATAAACCCATTAAGGGATCTAGGCACTAACAAGACATTGTCACAGCATCTTGGGGTTAATTATTGGTTGGGAATTAATTTATGTTTAAAGTGTTAGTTCACCCAAAAATGAAAATTCTGTCATCATTTATTCACCTTCATATTGTTCCAAACCTGTAAGACTTTCGTTCATCTTCGGAACACAAATTAAGTTACTTTTTAATAAAATCTGAGTGATTTCTGTCCCTCCATTGACAGCTACGTGACTACCACTTTGATGTTTCAAAAAGTTCAGAAAGAGATAGTAAAACTAATCCATATAAATGGAAAGGTTTAGTCCAAATTTTCTGAAGAGACATAATCACTTTATAAGATGAACAGATTTAATTTAGGCTTTTATTCACATATACACATTCATCAACACACACATCAGTTACGGTAAACATAAGCTCATGCATGTTTGCTTGACGTGCAAGAACCAATGAGGATTGTTCTTGCACATCAAGCATGTACAGATGAGCTTCTGTTTATGTTCGCTGATCAATGTTTATATGTGAATAATAGCCTAAATTTAATCTGTTCATCATATAAAGTGACTGTGTCTCTTCAGAAAATGTGGACTAAAACACTTAATTCATATGAAGTAGTTTCATGATCTCTTTATGATTTTTTTTAATGCGTCAAAGTAGTTGAGTAGCTGTCAATGGAGGGACAGAAATTGCTCAGATTTTATTATTTATTATTATCTTCATAGAATCATATGTGTTCAGAAGATGAACAAAACTCTTACGGGTTTGGAACAACACGAGGGTGAGTAAATGATGACAGAATTTACCCTTTAACCCTTTAATGGCATCATTATGCAGTTCATTCATAAAAATTATGAATAAATAAATATAGTTTAGATTTCAGATATTTTAGTGATTTTAAATTCCTTTTAAATCACATAAATTATGATGGTAAATATTAGCAGACCAAATACTGAATCACAGAGCATTTGATGGAAAATTTAAATGGTTCTGGGCAAATTCCCAGATGAATAAAGAGGGGGAGAAAGGGAATGAAAATTAAATACATAAGAGTGATATGTGAAGCTGGTAAAAATATTTTTAAGGAGACTGTAAAACAGAGCCATTTTACCACAGGATAACAGATTATATTTCCCTCTGTATGGACTTTTACTCTCTGTGTGAAAATGTTTCAAAGCGAATTACATTTCTCAGACGGTTCTGCTACGAATCAGTGTGTAGACCTTCTTATGTGGTTAAATATACCTGACACATGCATAAAAGAATCACCTCAGAGTAAAGCAGGGGAAAAAAATGAATCTATTACACAGCTATATTTAGCACTGATAACACACAGAATAATGGAATCGGGGAGAAGATTCATTACAAAACACATTATGATTTAATCAAACTGCACAAAATTCTATTCATTACTCTCTGACAAAAGGCTCATTTATTCCTACTGTCTTGTTAGCTGGCAGACCCACAGCGTAAGTGCTTCCGCCAGAGAGGTGATCTGACTGAACACCAACTTCCTCTGCGGAGCCGTGAAGGTGAAATTCTCTGCTGGATATGATAATGACTTCTGACCAAGGTTCTTCATCTTTAATATTATGTAAAAGTCTTTTTTCTTCTCTCAAGTCTACAATCTACAATAGTCTGACTTGTGAGGTTTTAAACAGCATATTTTGAATAAGTATTGTGCATTATTGTTGTTCTCTTGTTTAAATGTCTTTAGCATTTCTGCCTTCTCAAGTTGCTATATTTGAAGTGTGGTTTCTGTTTGAGAAGAAGCGCAAAGGTGGATAACAAACACTGACAAAGGAAAAAAAGAAGTGACTTAATTTGCTTTAGTCTATGTCAGTGGTGTTTACACTAAAGCAGCTGGCTCTCTGTGCGGCTTGGTTCCAACTCGCTCCTGCTCGTTTGCAACAGGTTGTCCAGGAGAG
The DNA here is from genome assembly GCF_024489055.1 of Chanodichthys erythropterus. Taxonomy (NCBI): domain Eukaryota; kingdom Metazoa; phylum Chordata; class Actinopteri; order Cypriniformes; family Xenocyprididae; genus Chanodichthys; species Chanodichthys erythropterus. Next base: position 9,281,153 of record NC_090234.1, read on the forward strand.
GGCACTGACTGGCACAGTGAGGAGCCTGCTCTCATTCAAGTTTTTCTTCTTACTAGCGGCCTCACACACACACCTAATTGAGAGCGGTTTTAGAGAAAACTCTACATTGGTGAAATAATTAAAAATATTGGGTCACACTTTATATTAGGTGCCTTTAACTACTATGTACTTATGTCAAAAAAACCTTAGGTACAATGTTTCATGTTGTATTGCAAAACACTAGCTGCAATTCAGCTGGGATACTGGAATGGGGGGGGGGGGGGGTGTATAGTAAAGTTTAAAATTGCATTAAGGGGTAGGGGTAGATTCAACATTAATTACAGATGTAACTACATGCAGGTTCTCTTTCAACAGAATTAATTTATATGTAAGTACATAATAAAGACATATAAAGTAGGTCCAAATGTTGCACTGAATCATTTTCTAAAACAAGTGTAATTACTTTTGCTGATTTTGTTTGGGAAAAGATAATGCAACTTTTAAAATGAACAATAAAATACATACATACATACAGGTGCTGGTCGTATAATTAGAATATCATCAAAAAGAAAATGAAAAATGGAAAATGAAATCTGCATCTCCATAAAGTTGGTCAGCAGCAGGAAGCATGAAGTGCTCTAAAACTTCCTGGTATACGGCTGCGTTGACCTTGGACCTCAGAAAACACAGTGGACCAACACCAGCAGATGACATGGCACCCCAAACCATCACTGACTGTGGAAACTTTACACTGGACCTCAAGCAACATGGATTGTGTGCCTCTCCTCTCTTCCTCCAAACTCTGGGACCCTGATTTCCAAAGGAAATGCAAAATTTACTTTAATCAGAGAACATAAGTTTGGACCACTCAGCAGCATACCAGTCCTTTTTGTCTTTAGCCCAGGCAAGACGCTTCTGACACTGTCTGTTGTTCAAGAGTGGCTTGACACAAGGAATGCGACAGCTGAAACCCATGTCTTGCATACATCTGTGCGTAGTGGTTCTTGAAGCACTGACTCCAGCTGCAGTCCACTCTTTGTGAATTTCCCCCACATTTTTGAATGGGTTTTGTTTCACAATCCTCTCCAGGGTGCGGTTATCCCTATTGCTTGTACACTTTTTTTCTACCACATCTTTTCCTTTCCTTCGCCTCTCTATTAATGTGCTTGGACACAGAGCTCTGTGAACAGCCAGTCTCTTTTGCAATGACCTTTTGTGTCTTGCCCTCCTTGTGCAAGGTGTCAATGGTCGTCTTTTGGACAACTGTCAAGTCAGCAGTCTTCCCCATGATTGTTTATACTACAGAACTAGACTGAGAGACCATTTAAAAGCCTTTGCAGGTGTTTTGAATTAATTAGCTGATTAGAGTGTGGCACCAGGTGTCTTCAATATTGAACCTTTTCACAATATTCAAATTTTCTGAGATACTGAATTTGGGATTTTCCTTAGTTGTCAGTTATAATCATCAAAATTAAAAGAAATAAACATTTGAAATATATCAGTCTGTGTGTAATGAATGAATATAATATACAAGTTTCACTTGTTGAATGGAATTAGTGAAATAAATCAACTTTTTGATGATATTCTAATTATATGACCAGCACATGTACATACATACATATTTTTTACATACATAAGTATCATCGAGATACTATTATAGTTTTATTAATATTTCTAATTAGTTTTGAAATTTTCTGTTTTCATTCAGTCAGTAACTGATGTAATGGGGACTCGCCTGGGAGCCCAATCACCTCCAAGTGGTGCAAAACAAGCCAATGGGAATTGGCCAGTGAGATTTACATGCTGGGCCACACCCCTGGCATCTGGGTATGAATAGAACCGGCATACTCACTTCCATTCATACTTTTGCTTCGGAGCCGAGCAGTTGTACAGCGATAGCTCTTTCCAATTCACCTTTATTGAGAGTAAATTTCTGAGCAAATAACAGCAATTTTAATTGCTATCAGTAGAACACCCAGAAAACAGCAATTTTAATTACTATTTTGCTTGCAGCTCATCATGGGATCTCTCTCTGCAGGTGTGATGCCGCATTCCAGCGGTGTTTGCATCCAGCTTGCTTTGCACACAGGGCAGCATTTGCCCTTGAGCGCTTTGGCAAAGAGTATTTCCCTAAAAGAGCAAGCAGGGCAGAGAGTGTCTTTTTAAAAGAGACAATTCTCTGTCCGTGCATTCCTGGATGCGGTCGTTTCCTGTTTTCATCTGACGGCCACGATCACTGTGTCACATGCCCAGCATGTTGATACAGCGTTCGTGGGTGATTCATGTTCTCGAGGGTTCTGCATCGGTGAGAGGGCTATCGTTCTCTGGAGAGGAAGATGAAGCTTAACTTCCCACTTTGGTGGTGTTTGCTCATGCTGAATCGGATTCAGAGTTGACCACCATGCTTTCCCGGGCCACCACGTGCTCAGACTCACTGGTGGATTGGTTCTGGGCTTGAAGCGCAACGCGAAAGATTGCCTCGCCCCGCCTCCATGCCTTCCTTCACGGAAGTGCATGAAGAACGTTGGCAGTATGGATGCACATTAGTGCCAAAATCTGTTCAAATTTTTACACTACCCTCATCTGTGGGGCGGTCAGGGGGTTCATGGGGGTTCCTCAGGTGGATTGTGACCATGGTCCAGTCTGCTTGTCACCAAGAACATCCCCCTGTGAGCAGTGCTCCACCCCGGCTCAGCCGTGAGGCCGAGCCCTCTGCAGGAGGGTGATGCAGCCTGTACCCAGGTCACTGCTGAAACTAAATGGTTGGTGAGGTGGACCTGGTATGGGTGACCTGGAGTTGCAGGCAATGGCTCTTTCTCAGGAAGTGGTGTACGCACCACTCCTTCCCTTGGAGGAGGGCCAGGTGGAGAATCTTACTACTGTTCCGCCATTAGCCCAATGGCCAGTGGTCCCAAATTCTCACGCTTCCTCCTTCCCAGCCCCTGTTCTTTAACACTCTGAGGTCTGAAAACGTGCCGGCGCGTTTTGCAGGTTTTTTTTTTCACATTGCAGCAAAACAGACTTAAAATACTCTGTCATTTTTTGTCATAGAGACATAAGTAATATATCAATTGAAACTATAGAATATCTTCTTTTATTTGTACACACTCAGAGTAAAAACACAATGTTGTGCCTTTTGTAAAATAAAGAAAACTAACATGATGCGTGATTTCTCCTCTCCCTCTGAACGAAGTCCAATCTGATAGTTCTCAGAAAATGAACTGTAACTTAGTGAATACTAATCACAGAAAAATTAAACTTATGTCTAAAAAAAACGTTAAGATGTCAGGTTTTAAATCATGTAAGTCAAATCGAAAACAAACCTTCTGTGTTTATGTAATCTGTATGAAAAGAGAGCCATGTCAGAAGTCAGCTCATTATCCGCTAATGCAGCCACGCCCACGGAGCCAGCGCTATTCAGACGCAAATTCAGAGGCAATACATGCATTCATCGTCTCAATCGTGTATTTATTGTCTTGAAAAGTGTTTATCTGGATGTAAAAGTCATGGTTAGCGAGCTCTAGAAGACATGCAGTTAGTTCCTGTTTACTTTTCTTCTATAGATGAATTTTAGATGAGTTTTTGTTTCTTTAGCGCCCTCCGGCTGCAGTATGAATTGGAAACTCCATTCATGGAATAGCCTCTTCTTCTTTTAGATGAATTTGTGAACTAAAAATGCACAGAGAGCGCCCTCCGACTTCAAGGATGAATTGAAAACACCAGCGCTCATAGTAATGACAATGAATATTAAATAAATATAACTCCTCTGTATAGAAAATTGACATAAGCATATGAGAATCCAATATTTCTCCAAATGTGCATGCTTTTAAACTAAAAGCCTATATTCAGACTCTTTGCATCACAGAAATACATTATATTTTAAAGTAATAAAACCATTACTTTATATTGTAATAATATTTTTCTGTATGTTTCATATATCATGATGAGCTTGAGACATCACAGAAGGTTTTTTTCACAGCCTACCTGACTGAAATGCCTCATTAATATGCAAGTCATTTCAGCTCATTACTATCCAATTCTTTTGTCTTCTCAGGTGAGAATGGCCCATTATTCAGTGGTGATTCACGCCTCCACGCATACTGTGTTTCTTGGCAAAAAGTGTCTTACAAAAACTAAATCAATATATTGTTTTATATGAAGGGGTAGGCAGCATAATTTTTACATAATTTTTAAGCAAAAACTCTAGTTTACAACCTCCAATACCCTAAAGTATTGTAAACACAGATTTACTATACTTTTTTTGGCCTTATTTCAGTGACTTAAGTTTTTTGTTTTTTCAATAACCACACATAAATGTTATTCCTTCAAAAACACAAACATGTACATACATGTTCCTCACATATTATTGTAGCCTAGTTTGTGCTGAATACAGTGTAATGACACTTTTTCCATTAATATGTTTATGAACAACTGAAAAAAGCACAAATGTCAGGGCATGTCAAAACTTCTCCAGGCCCCAAATCAGCCTCAGACTCCAGAGGGTTAACCACAGGCTTGGAGTATGCGTTAGAGGACGCACTGCTTCCTCACGCCTCCCAAGCCAGTCCCTCACGGGACCCACAGGGACGCTGTGCTTCCCGGGTTAGGCCCAAGCGCCCTCTCTGCCCCTGCGGGTACATCTGTGTTCCCTTGGTGCCACTCATATGGACCTTGGTAGCCTTGCTAGAGCTTCCCAGTCCGTACAGCTGGCCCATTCGGACAGTCAGACTCTGCTATGCGATTCAGTTTGCCAGGTGGTCCTCCAGGTTCAGCTGTGTCCTGTTTGCCTCATGTCAGACAAGGACACCTCTGTCCTGTCAGTGGAGATTGCGTTCCTACTGGCAAAGGATGCAATAGAGCCTGTCCCTCCAGCCGAGATAAAGGATTTTACAGCAAATGTCCTTCATCGTATCCAAAATAGCGATGGGTTAGGGCCAATCTGGGATCTGCGTGTCTTGAATTGGGCCCTTTATAAGCTCCTGCTCAAGTTGCTCACACAGTAATGCATCCTCATATGTGTTCACCCCATGATTAGTTTGCAGCATTTGACCTGACCTCGTTCCTGCTGGAAAAGGATGCAATAGAGCCTGTCCCTCCAGCCGAGATGAAGGATTTTACAGCAAGTGTCCTTCATCGTACCCAAAATAGTGATGGGTTAGGGCCAATCTGGGATCTGCGTGTCTTGAATTGGGCCCTTTATAAGCTCCTGTTCAAGTTGCTCACACAGTAATGCATCCTCATATGTGTTCACCCCATGATTGGTTTGCAGCATTTGACCTGAAGGACACATACTCTTGTTTCACCTCGACGCAGACCATTTTTCCACTCCTCCCCATTTAGGCTGTCCCTGTCTCCCCGTGTCTTACCAAAGCCGCGGAGGCTAACCTTACCCCACTCAGGAAGGTTGGCATTCGCATCTAGAACTATCTTGATGACTGACCCTCTCTGGCTCACTCTCAAGATCAGTTATGCAAACACAGGGACCTGGTGCTCAGGCACCGCAGCCATCTGGGGTTTCGGGTCAACTGGGAAAAGAGCAAGCTCTTCTCTGTGCAGAGCACACAGCCGGAGTGCCCCTAGAACAAGTGTCCAGGCATGTTGTTGTCACAAGAGATGCCTCCACTAACGGCTGGGGTGCCGTATGCAATGGGCATGCTGCGTCGGGCTCCTGTACAGGACCCCATCTGCAGTGGCATATCAACTGCCTCGAGTTGCTAGCGGTACTCCTTGCCCTGCACCGGTTTTGGCTGCTGCTGCACGGCAAGCATGTACTGGTCCAGATGGACAACACACACTACGCAAATATGCGTTTCCCCCAGTGAGCCTTCTCTCACAGAAACTGTGCAAGGTCAGGGAGGATGAGGAGTAGGTCTTGTTAGTTGTGTCGTACTGGCCCAACCGGACCTGGTTCCCAGAGATGATGCTCCTCGCAACAGCCCTTCCCTGGCAGATTTCCCTGAGGAAGGACCTGCTTTCTCAGGGACGGGGCACCATATGGCACCCACAAAGAAATCAAGTGGCCTACTGCCAGCGGTGACACTATCACTTCGGCTAGAGCCCCCTCTACGAGGCGTGCTTATGCCATGAAGTGGAGTCTGTTCACTGGGTAGTGTTCTCACCTCTGGGAAGAACCCCGAAAATGCCCAGTCAGAGCTGTGCTTTCCTTCCTTCAAGATGGCTTGGATCGGAGGCTGTCCCCCTCCACCTTGAAGGTCTATGTGGCCCCCATTACAGCACATCATGATGCGGTCGGTGGCAGGTCACTAGGAAAGCACCTTGGGGTGAGAGCTCACTCCACTTTGGGTGTTGCTTGCTCCTGGGCGTTGGCGCACGGTGCCTCTATGGTGGACATTTACAGAGCTGCAGGATGGGAAACAACGAACACATTTGTGAGGTTTTATAATCTCTGAGTGGACCCAGTGTCCTCCCGTGTGCTGTCTACAAGTAGATAGCCACGGGTTCTTGCTTGCTGTGACATTTCCCTTGGACGAGGGAATATAAGCACTTTTCTGCTCCTCAGTTCAGTTCCCCAGATGGTGAACCCTTCCCCAGATGGTGAGTTCCTCCTGCATCCTGTGGCAATCAGACACAGCAGAGGCGACAGATGCCAGGTCCAGTACTCGTGTGCACGCCCAGGTGGTCAGCCCTTGTACTGGGCTAGATGCCCATATGATGTGATTCCCTGCGGTTAATCCTATATGTGTTTGTGGCGAGGGGGGCGTGGTTCAGCGAGGTCTGCAACCGGAGAGAATAGCGGGAGACGCTTGGTAAGTGAGTGGGTTGGATACAAATCACGAACACCTGTTTCTCATTCCAGTGATTGGCGCGGAGGCAGGATAAAACGCTGTGAGAAGCAGGAGCGTGTGAGAGAGAGGGGAACTGTTGACTGAGTCGAGTCGAGGTTCGTGGAGAGAAGCCCTTGTGGATGGTGTAAACCAAACTTGGAGAGAAGCCCTTGTGGATAGCGTATGCCGAACCTGGAGTGAAGCCCTTTGTGGATTGTTTATTTTCGTTGTTGTGCGTTGCACAGTCCTTCTGTTGAACCGTTTTTCAATAAAGACTCAGTCAGCAGTTGTTTGTCGTCCCTGACCTCTTCCTTCCCCCACTACGAACTTAAGTTTACTACAGTGTTTGTCCACGGTACGGTTTCCCTGATGATAAACCCGTGTCTTTCCAAGGGTGGGTCTGCTCTGCCCTATCTCTGTTCCATAGTGTTCCTCCCTGGTTAGGTAGGTCCTACCTCAGAGATATCCATATGCGTTACTGCGGGTCAGTCCATATTTGTCTTCCACATGCCACCTTCCTTCAGGCAGGGTGTGGTCTCCATAGCTTCCCCTCCATTGGACTGGGAAAGCTTTCCTGGCACTTTGGTCATGGCTAAGAAAACTTGGGAATCGAGTCCCAAAGCACTCTCCGGGGGTAAGGAACAGCAGCTTCGACCATCCTCTGAGTAACGCCCTGTCTGCTCCATCCCAATGGTATGGAAGACTTCCTCTGGCTTACTCCAGACGCTGGAAGGTTACAACATCTGAGGTAGCACTTGCATTGGGCATGCCACGGCTTGCCAGCATCTGCTTCCCCAACACTCGTAACATGGTTCAGCTGCTATGGCATTTTCCATTGGGACCCCATTACGTCAGTATCAACGTAACGTTGAACATTACTGACTGAATGGGAACATCTAGGTTACTATTGTAACCCCCGTTCCCTGAAGGAGAGAACGGAGACGTTATATCCCCTTGCCATAGCCCTGAATCAAAGCTTTTTGGCAGGGTTCCCTGTTTCAGCTCCTCAGCAAAATATGAATGGAAGTGAGTATGCCGGGCCTATTTATACCCGGATGCTGGGGATGTGGCCCGGCATGTAAATCTCACTGGCCAATTCCCATTGGCTCGTTTTGTACCATTTGGAGGTGATTGGGCTCCCAGGTGAGACCCCATCACGTCAGTATCGATGTAACATCTCCGTACCCTCCTTCAGGGAATGGGGGTTACAACAGTAACCTAGACATTGTCATTTTAATTTAATTCAAAGTTTTAGTAATTTTGTGCATTTTGTCATTTTTAGATCAATGAGTCAATCACCATCATGTTGCTCCAGAAAAAAAAAAAAAAAAAAAAAAAAAAAAAAAAATATATATATATATATATATATAAATATAAACACAATTAACGTCTAATATATAGCTGCACATTCAAAGTCACATTCAGCTACAACAAATGACATCGCATCAATGTCAGACCATGGCTTCAGTAAACTTGGAATATGAGCTGTTGCTGTTGATCTGTGAAATTAAGTATGAAAATTTTTCCTGTGTTCGACTGACAAAAAATAACAGGATATGAGTTTAAAATGGTATAAAGCAGAGTAAATAATTATGAGGTTTTCATTTCAAAGTGAACTATTCCTGTAAACTATGAATGAAGCTAACTTGGCTCTAAATGATGCTAACGCTTTCCCATTATCCCATCATGCTGGAAGACACATTATTGTAAATGTTCCCATGCATGTTCACTAATAAACTTCTGCAACATCCATTAATTCAGAACTTGATCTTTAGCCAAAGCAAATTTGCTTTTGCATCAATATCTTATGCAGAGCGCACGCAGTAAAGAGTTAAAGCAGGTCTGCGGCGAAGACAAGGATAAAAGTGATCGTGCCTAACTAGGTTTTAGTTTTACACATTTCAGGGCCCCTGCAGCATATGTCAAGAACCATTTCACCCTCTTCCTGCATTACCTGTACACGGATGGCTATGTCAGGAACTGGACCATTAGGACCATTGTGGTATGCTTCTGTGGGAATGTGTTTAAGAAAACGGGGGAGGGAATCTTCAGACCCAAGGTTAACGAGACACCCAGGAGCTGCTGCGCACTACCTCATTCTGATGCACTCTACGGAAAGTAAATAAGATTTAAATAATAATAAATTAGATAATTTAGGAGCCTGCCTTCTCCCGTCAACCTGTGAGGCTTGGGGCCAAATAGGAGAACAGTCGTACCTTCTCTTTTATGTTAATGCGGTCTCTGACTGGCTCAAAAGGCCTGGAGAATGGGAAACACATGTCCAGCTCTGCACAGATGGCACAAATTGTTCTTTCATTCGGTGGACATCGGCTCCCTGAGAAACTGCAGTCAGAGCCGGCCCTTACAATAATAGTTTGAGGGGCTTGTCTGCCCTCAGATACTAAGCGGTAAGGAGCCCAACTCACCTTGGGCCTCCGTATGTACTGCAGTCAAAGCGTAGGGGCTGCATGGGGAATCATTTACATGCTCTGCTGTGGGCGTCTCTGCAGACACAAGTGTCTTTCCTGCACACCTCACAAGTCAAGTCATTGTGTGCCTGCTGTTGCTGTTAATGTAATTTTATTGTAAGACTGTTTGGTTACTGCTTGAACATTTGGTTAATACAAAAGACCCCATAGGGTGCACAGCAGTGGCGAGGCCAGAAATCTTAAAGTGGGTGGACCTTGATGAAATAGGGTGGACCTCTATTTTTTGTCTAATGTGTGTATATATATATATATATATATATATATATATATATATATATATATATATATATATATATATATATATATATATATAAAATTCACTTAATTTTATTATCACGGGAAATGACGTGGACAATATGCATCTGCCGCTGCAATAACGCCGCAAATCTCTTAGAGACAATGACAGATTAATCTAGTTTATTTTCTTATTATTTCTCTTGTAGCCCATAGTGAGAAAAAATAGTATTTTTCGTGAACTGATTAGTATTTCGTGTTAAACAAGTTGTTGAGTAGTAAGCTATCTTACTAATATTTTATTGTCCTCGAAGCGCGTCGGTTATGCGGTGATGTGCTATGATATACCTGGCCAAAAGAATTGCAATATTAATTTAATAATAAAAGTAGCATGATAATAAGAAAAAATAATAAGGAAAGGATTAACGCGAGGTTCGGGCACGGCATCAAATCGATTAGCCTAACATTTTTACCCAAATCCACATGGCGAGTCTCTCCTGTCCCATGATGTTTCTCATTATGTTTCTCATGTGTTTTCAGTCGGCGCAAACAAGAAATATTTACTAGAGTGTGGACTAGCTTTGACTCTCTGCGCAGACTAATTTTTATGACCATGGACGGTTCATGCGGCGAACGCGTCTTTCCGCGCTTATGGGCAAGAATTGCACTCTTAACTGTGCGCGAGACGGAGGGGAACGTGGGAAATGAAGCATACCCGGGCCTTAACCGCTCCAAATTAGTGGACTGGAGCTGACGGATCACGTCAGGAAAAATATGGGGGGCATTTGCTTGTTTGGAGAGTTACCGTCTTAATGGTGTGGGGGAAGCTAGGAAACAATACTGAACCAAAGCTCGATTTAATTTCATTGTCATCACTTCAATTTTTAATTTTTTTTACACATAGGTGACTATGTTACCATAGAATAAATTGTTACTGTAGAATAAATAGGCTAATCACAGTAGAAATGAAACAAACCGGCACACATAGTCTATTATAAGCGCAAGTCATGGACGGTGACGCACGCCGCATAGAAACAGCTGCTGTCGCGACTCTGGAAAGCTGAGTTTACCGGCGCAAAATAAAAACACATTATGTATTTTTAATAATACATTTTTCAAATTATATATAGGCTTTCACAACAGATATGACTATTTCCAGGCCAAAGTAGTGTCTGGAAATAAAATGAAATATTCTGGCACCTTTGATTGGGTGGGCCAGCCATCAATCTGGGTGGGCCAGTGCCGCCCTGGCCCTTCTGTAGCCTCGCCACTGGTGCACAGCAATGTTTCCTGTGAGAAGTGTGCAGGTTTCCACACTTTTGATGTTGCTGCCATCCAGAAAGAATTCTCTGCAGAAGTGAACAGACAGCATTTGAGCTAGAGTTATCTGCATGTCCATTTTTAAAAAATGTAATTATTATTTTTTTGTTTTGTTTTGCAGTAATGATCTGTAAAAGATCAATTTACTGAGAAGCAAAATATTCATATAAAATATACACAATTTTGAGCCTTGAAGATATATTTACTTGAAATCATGACAAAAAATAAATAAATAAATAAATAAATAAATAAATAAAAAATATTGTTATTACAGTATTTCTTCTTGTTTTCCCTTTCCACAGTGTAGCGGATTGTAGCTAAAATGGAATTGTCTGAGGGGCGGAGCCATTTAGCTTAATATTTTACCCATTATTAAACACCAATTATGAGAAATTATCAGAAGGAACTGTTTAAAATGAAACAGTCTCAAAGGCTCTACCAAAATATGATAAAGAATGTAATGAAAAAATGTACTCTTCTGCATTAGATGGTTATTAATATTTATAATTCTTTTGTAAAGCTTGTCTCAGTGGTGCAGTCTGTTTCTACTCAGAGGGCTGAAGGAGCTGCCGAACAGAAATACATTTCAGCAAGAACAAATATTTGAGGTAACAAGGGTGAACATTTGGTAATTATTACTATTTTTGTTAGTATTGTTATTATTATTATTCACTGTCAGAAAAAAGGTATGACGCTTGTCACTGCAGGGGCAGTAAGGTACAAAAGTGAAAAGGTACTAATATGTACCATTTAGGGGTAAGTAAAGTGCAAAGGTGTACCTTTCCACTTTGTACCTCTTGTACCTACATCATGCATTGTCTATAAAATGTTTGAAAATGCTTAGTTAGTTTATTGACTTTCTTTACATTAAAAGTCTAATATAAATAAGAGTGGGGATAAAATAAAACTAATTTGACTAGTTTTACTTTTGTATTAAATCATGAGAACGTTTTAGTGCAGTGTGTATCCAGACTCATAAATACTCATGAGAAAGGACCTGCATGTGAATGCTCTAAATAAAAGTGCTTTCACCTAGTGAAGTGATGTGTTTAAATCAGGCCCACGAGAGTGTCCCATTTGTCTATTGGAATGCTTTATGAGCAAGCTTTTGGAAGGGGTTGTGTTAGACACTTCGATTTGTGAGGTACTTGTCTATTACTAACAATCATTCCCAGATGTGTTATTTTAATTAAATATATAGATTAGTTTAATTGTTTCATATACTGCCTGTGCTGCGTGTTATTTATCTTGCATACCCAGCACAGTTCAATTCACTCTCTGTAATTAAAAGATTCCCTGGAAAATATCCAGACTTAAACGGTTGGGTTTGCAGGAGAATGGCAGCTGTATAGCATTCTCTTAATTCCCCCAATTCTTGTGTAATTCATTTTAAAACAATAATTCTTAATTATAACTGTGTCCTAATGTGTAATATTTTGTTTATTTTGTCCTGAATGCTGGTGCATCACTGTGAGACTAACTAAAGATTGCAGCATGTCACTAGTCTATTTCCTATTTCTAGAATTTGCTTAAAATAAGTGAAATAGGTTTTTGTGAAAATGTGTGCGTTTAATATTTTAGACTAAGAGCAAATAGCAATAGATTCTATTTACACTAAAAAGCCATATTTTCATATCGATATGCTATTTACACTAAGTGCAAATAGCGGTAGTAGCTAGATACTATTTGCACTTCGGTATTTTAGTACATTATAAAACAGCATGCAGTAATAACATATTGAGTGTAAATGATTATATTTATTTAAAAAATGAGCTTGGGACATGATCGTCCTACACCTACCCCTAACCCTGCCCGATAAAGAGTTAATTATTAAAGGCTTTATTATTAAATAACAGTTAGGGGCTTTAATTCTTTTCACACACACACAACATATATATATATATATATATATATATATATATATATATATATATATATATATATATATATATATATATATATATTAGTTAATTTGCAAAAAACGATAAACACCACTTAAAAAAAAAAAAGAAAAAGAAATAAGTGCTGTGCATTATTCTCCATATATAGCACGTTCTGTACCCTAAATCCCTTTTGTCAGAAAAGCCGGTTTTGTCCACTGTCAGGCATCGCAAGTTCACGTTTTACAGCAGAAGCCGACAAGCGCCCTTGTTGTTTGTGTACAGAAACCGATAAGTCCGTTTTAGAGAATCAGCGCACAGTATTCAGGTCAAGTGACAAGGCTTCTAGTAACTTCAAAAAGACGCGCTAGCTGAGGGAAGTTTTGTCAAAGCTGTCTAAAAGTGATCGAGGTTTTATAATTTCGACTCCTGTATGTCCTTGTCCTTATGTCCTAATATATATAAAAAAACATACTTTCAATTAACTTTTTTTTTTTTTTTTTTTTTTTTTTAGAGTTATTACTTAATCAAAACAACGCAACTGCAGTTTGATTGATATTACTTGGAATGCAAAATAATAATATTAAAAAAATAACAGGATTTGTGAGAATTAATAAAAATGGAGTTAACTGTTTTTGCAAATGAACTCTTCATTTTTTCATTGAAAATAAATGCCTTTCCAATCTGATATATGATGGGAAAAGGGAGAATAATGAGATTGGCAAAAGGCGAATTTGAACTCGGGTCTATTGCATTGAAAGTATGTGCAATGCACCTTATTCCATACACCATTGCTGCTAACAATTCTCAGGTCTTTTTTTGTTTGTTTGTTTGTTTGTTTGTTTGTTTGTTTGTTTGTTTGTTTGTTTGTTTGTTTGTTTGTTTGTTTTGTACTTTTGTCTGGCCCAACCAAACATTGGTGGGTGGAGTTAGTGTAAATAGCCTCTGCCAACAAGGTGGGATATTTGCACATACAACAACCATTCTATATTATATATATATATATATATATATATATATATATATATATATATATATATATATATATATATATATATATATATATATATATATATATATTGACACTTGAGGCTAGCATACATATTTTGTACATATAGTCATAGCTAAAGGGGTTAAAAGCTAACAACGCCGCTACAGTATAGTCACATCCTTTTCTTTTAATGATTAACAATTTTTTTTTTTTTACATACAAATTTCCCCCACCAAAGTGGTCTATAACAGTGCACATTTTGTATGTCTACCTCATCGGATACATCCAATTCAAGACTCAAGACTTGCAGTCTCCATAAATGCCAAAACAGCATCATGACAGCAATCCATAAAAATGCATAAAGTGGATGGTTAGGACATACCAGTAGCTGAATCTTGCTAACCAGTCCAACATTTGTTTCCCCCTCCCCTGGATTGTATTAGTCAATTTTTGAATGACAACTACAAGGCAGTCAGTGAGTGAGGTTTACTTAACGCCTGACAGATTTTGAGCATGGCCTGATCATTCCTCCAGAGGCTGAAATCCTATCTAATTGTGAGAACAGCAGTGGGATACACTATTTAGCTACTACATGTGTAACCGATTTCCACTTCATGAATCCCATGATATGGGAAATGCATAACTTATTCTTAGCTCATATTTCTTTTGGATTCATTCTAAGTAAAATAATAACAGAATGGCCTAACATGCTAATTGGATAGCATTTCACCCATAATACCACCCAGAGCTATTAGATTTTTTTGTTCACAGAAGCAAATCAAGTAAGACGTTTCCCCTGACTTCAGCAAAGTACTCTTCGAAGACTAAAACGAGAATGATGAAGAGTTTGGCCAAAGGCTGAACAGGACAGCACTTTTGAGAGGTTTAAGGCTCAATTGTATGTCTCATATTCATTTCCTTTCTCTCTTCAAGCCCATGTGTCACACCAGGTTTTTTTCGGAGAGCCTTGTTAGCAGTAATTAACAGCAGTGGGTTCCATTGTACACCCAAGTAATTTCCCCTACTAAATACCACTGCGGCTGCCTTGAGCTTTTCATTCCAGCCCATGCCTTCCAAAAGCTCCCTTAAGTTGGTGAATTTTCCCATGATAGCACTGTGGGTTGTGGCAGGATGGGGCTGGGGCAGTACACAGTGTGTCAACGTGGGGCTGAACCACAGGGTCAGGCCCAACCAAAGGCTTTCACAAACAGGGGCCTGAACTCTATTACAAATGCAAATCCAAGCTCTAAGTAAGAATTGTTTTAAGGGTACAATGGAGCTAAAGGACTTACCAAGCCCCTCTCCAAAGGTCCCTCTTCTCTCTCGCTCTTTCTCTCTCTTTCTTGCACCTTAGGTTTCACTCCTTTGCCAACACATAGGTCTCTTTTTGTCTGTCTTACCAAAATTCTGCAGCCTTCCCCCATTGTTCCGGCACTTTCGCTGATTTCCTTCCCTGCCAGCATCTGACAATAGCCTTATATGAACAACTTTGTTACCGCCATTGTCTGTATATCAGAGTAATGTTGCACCATTTTGGTCCTGGTTGGAAGAATTAAAACCTTACAACACACGTTGTCAAATGAATTGTCGGATTTACATCTCATTTCACTTGATTTTTTACTTGTGATACTGAATGCCTCTTGTCACAAAAGCTGCTCTGAAAAATAGGGGCCAATTTAGATGCACAGTAACAGCTTAATATAGCCCACCGGATACAGCCATTTCATCTTCAAAAAGGGAAGCATTTAGTCCTATGCTCACAGCTTTAATTATAGGTGGTTCCCTTCGTTATTTAGCATGCACACAAAAGCCCTGCTAGCTGACCTACAAAATGGTGGTCAAGGCATGCTATTATTTGTCTAATGAAAGAAGTGAATGTCCTCTGAAGGGGAGGGTGAGGAGTTCAACAGGCTTGGTAGTCAAGGGCTAAGATAGTTGCGGTTGGACATGTCTCTATTGAGCTGCATGGTACGGCTCAGTGGCTATGAACGGGACAGATGCCCATACATCTCTTCTAAACAGGTCAACACCAATGCAACTCAACAAGAGCCTGTTAATTCAATCTCTAGTGCTTAAATGCATAAAAGCAAAGCTTTGCAAAACATCACGCTTGAGAATTTTTAGGAACCTACAAGTGAATTTCAAGAATTTTCTAATGCAGAGATCATAACCTCTCAATGTGACTTTACCAAAGAAAAAGTGAAAGCAATTTCATGCCACATAGTTGCAAAACCTAGAGACACAGGTTACATTCAGTTGAAAGGGGTGTTATAGCTGATCCTCTGGGTTAGGTCCTGCTCTCCACACTTTCACAATTCAATGAACGTGTTCTACAGCTCTCTTTCTTAATTACTACAAAGCACAAGGGTATCAATGAGCCTGAGCTTTGCGGAGGCCCAGCCTGTTGAGATCCGTACAGGCAGGGCAGGAGCAGCCATGTCTCTTTAATGATCGCGCTTGAGCACACATGAGCCGCCCACCATCTACTGACTACTAAGCTGTCACCTCCAGACCTCCATCTTAATTTAGCTAATGAGAAAGCACCTCAAAACTTAGCACCCTCCTTTTCTAGCTTACTCCCATCTGCTGCAACCTTCACAAGACTCATGGCATTGTTTGTTTTTGTTAAATGTAAATTGGTTTGGTATTCTCTGGGGTCCAGTTTGTACCAAATGCAACTTTGTTTTTTCCTCTTCTCTTTCCTCACATTGAAAATAGGGCCAGTCCCAAGAGAGGGTAGATGGGCTGCACTGGACTAAATATCGTGCTTAGTCACACAGAGGGTCAAGTTATGGGTCTTACCTCTTGCTGTTTCCTAAAGAGATGGGTGGTTTCATGAAGCAGTATTTACATAGATTGTGGGACATTCATAGCAGTTCTTCTTGTTTCCTGAGAAATAGTTGTTTGCCTGCCTAGTTTGCTTTGACAAGAACTGATTATCTGCTGCCTTACCAGCCTTACAAAAGAAGACCTGTGCCTTTAAAATTGGAAAGTTAAAAAAAGCCCAAAGTACACTTAAGTACACAGAGTACAATAGTTTGATGTTGTTTGGTCTGTCACACCATACAGAGTATGTGCAGTTAGACAAATTTGCCAGTGCGCGTACAGTACGCAAATACTATGATGATAATGGATTTTAAGTAATGCACACTGTATGCATACTCTAGCATACACATAAAAAAATGGAGAATACACTTAGGGCTTTACAATGGAGCTCTCAGTTTTGTCTCATTTAAAGGAATAGTTTACCCAATTTTGTGATGCCTTGCCAAACCTGTATGACCGACTTTCTTCTGTGGAACACAAGAGAATTTAATTATATGGATAAAAACATTTAAAAACAAAAGAAAGTAAGTCATACGTCTTAAGTATAAATATTCTCTCTAAAAATTCATGAGAAATTAAAATTAAAAAAAGACAAACGTATTTTGTTCGTTTCACACTTGTTAGACACAAATGAGACAACAATTATAATTAGGTTATAGAACTATAACACTACTGTGGACAGAATATCCCACATAATTTGGTCTTGGGAGAATTTGATAATAAATGTGTGCTTTCATAGTAAACGCTCATGTTTTGAGAGTTTTTTTTTTTTTTTTTTTTTTTTTATTGGGACAAATGTTTGAGACTTTGAAATTTCTTCTCAAAGTTTAGTGGAGTAAAATGAACTATTCTAAGTGAATTAAATATTGGAGAAATGTCAACTGGATTATTTTCTGATTATTTTGCACTTACTGTGTAGCATCAGTGACCCTTGATTATGCAAATGGTATGGAGTCGTAAATGTTGGGCAGTTTGTTTAGGCAACGCACATTCCAGTGTTTAACCCCATTTAATGGTCTATTATGAATACAAAACTCCACACCAAGGGTCCTTGGTCTTTTTCTGCACGACCAACCCTGTATCCTGATATAAATCTGTTTGTAATTTGGGTCGCCCCAAGCAGCAGAAGTGATTCTGCGTTCTGTGGCCTTTCATTCTATTGAGCAAGAGCTGTAACTAATGGATGACTGGCTCTGTGATTAACTCAGTCAAATGTCTGTGGCTTGGATTCAACAAGATTCTTCTGGTTTTTACAGGTTTGTTCTGTTTACTTAAGAGAAGAATTAGTAAGTGCCACAATGATCACAATTTTTTTGTCAGCAATTTTATTTTAGAGTTACTGGAGAAGGTTTTATTAATAGTGTGACATTTTGGTGGCTGCTTACCACAATCTGACAAATAACAAATCATTAATCTTGATATGGGCATGCTTCTATCACAGAAAATGGCTGTATTGTTACTTATTTATAATGATAATTGATGATCATGTGGGATTTATTTTAATAAACAACAAATACAAACACTGATTTCCCTCACTGAGCACAACAGAGCATTCAAGTTACTTTTTCCCTTTCTATGAATGAAGTGTGTACGTCCCAAGAGAGTTTGATGTCTCATATTGGTTTACCAATAAACAAACAGTGACACCAGACTTCTCACAAATAGCTCCGGTTGGTAGTAAAATCCTCTCTAGTTGGGGTTTGAGTTTTCTGCACTCTTTTTAAAGTGAGAAAGATATTTTCTTTCAGATTTATAATAAATAATCTGGCTGTAGTTTACACTTTTTTAAACTTTTTTTTAAATTCTACATTTATGCCATACAAAACGGTCACATATAGTGAGGCCAACTTAAATTGCTTCTCTGCAACAATGATATAATCCAACCATAATATTGGTTTGGGCACATAGGCAAGGAATGGAGGATATAACTGACAGTTGGAGACCTTAATTAATTTCCTGACAGAAATCAGAGGCAGTATCTCACGGTTTTCTATAGCTTTAAAAAAAACAAAAGATGTTCAAAAACATGTTGTAAGTTCTTGCAGAGAAGGCAATCCCATCACACTGAGTTATAAAAAAAAAGAACTCAAAGATGATTATGTTGCTAAGATTACTTGTTTTCTTTATGAATTATTAAAAATATGCATAATTTATAATAATTTATACATATACTTCATTTATAATTCACTAATAATGAACAGTTGTATTTAAATGTTCTTTACCCAATATTTATGTGTGCCGAGCATTTTATGCACATTATCTCATTGCTAGCTTAGCAACATGCCAATGGCAAACTCTATTCACATCAAATGTGAAAAAAATTATTCCTTGTGCTTCATGTGAGGAATGGTCGCTTTAAGTTCCCTTTCAGTTAAGAAGTTGTCTTTGAAGACAGAAAAACACTTCATAAGGTTTTGGACCACAGCCTATTAATGTTTCATCTCATAACATTTATTGTTTTGTTGCATCTCATTTTCCCTAAACATTTAGTTCAGTTTGTGGAAACATCTGAAAAGTGGTTTACTTTATTGGGTGAAACTCGACAGAGAAGTTCAACACAGTTTCTATGAACTTGCTTGCCCGCTCACTTTGGCTGAACATACGGCTCTTTATGTGTGAAACACTGTCTGCTATTGTTAGCCTCCAGTTCCCACTGTGGTCTCGCCAGATTGGAGCTCCAAGCTCTGCCTGACAACATGGTGTAAAATCCTATTTGCATTGTATTTGTCCGTGGAATCGTCAAGCCTGTGAGCTGTAGAATCACCCACTTCTCCCCTGCCAAGCCCTTCATCTTCATCACCTCTCTCTCTTTCCTTCACACACACACTTTTTCTCACTCTCCCTCTCAGTGAGCGTGCCGGCACTCTCTCAGACCACCACCCATCGTTCTTAATCAACACTCTGAAGACTCTCTTCACAAGTACTCACATAAGTAATAAAGGAGACCAGACATCGCATGCCGATTAAATCACTCAACTTAGCTGCAAGATCGCTCCAGCCTAGCTTAGTCTTACCTACAGTATAAACTAGTAAATAAACTAGTAAATATAAAACCTATAAGATAAGTCTGTAGAATAAACTTGTACAACGGGTCTTAACTGATTTTTAGATATAGACCCACATTTTATATACAGTAGGACATCTGATGGGTAGTAAACAAAATTCTAGTAAACAAAATTGTCATTAAAATAAATTATTTAAAACCTATTAATAAAGGGAAAAACATATTTTTAACAAAATTATAAATATATAAAGCCTGCACACAATAGTTATCAAAAAAGTAAAAATAAATTATATATATATATATTAATTTCAATGGTTCCGCACTCTCTGCACCCAGCAAAGTCAAGATGTAACAGTTGTAGCAATAGATATTTTCTTCTATAATGTGACATACATCCAAGTGAAACAGATTATCTAAAAAAAAAAAAATTTATAGGACGGAGACTTCTATCCACTGGTTTTTGATTGGATACGGCAGATTTGAATGCTATCTTGTAGCCGCTTGTAAGAAAGGTACAGGGTTTAAATTGACTAAATGATAGGAGAAGTCTGGAGTACATTACCAGAAAGAAGTCCATTGTTTCAGTGGAAGATCGAGTTAAGCAAACATAACATGTAGTTTGATTGAAGGAACAAACCTGGATGTTACAATGAAAAAAATATGGTAACACTTTATTTTACAGTGCCGTAGTTACACGTTACTACATGTACCTACTATAGTAATAACAGTAAATTATGCTTAATTACAAGTAACTAACCCTAAACCAAACCCTAACGTAACTTTAGTTAATTAATAATACTCAGTACTTATTTGAGTAATTACAATGTAACTACGGCACTGTAAAATAAAGTGCAACCAAAAATATATATAAAGCTGGTACATGATTACATGGTACGTTGCATTCTATTTGCATTTAGGGTCACACTTTAGGGTCCAATTCTCACCATTAACTAACTATTAACTATGACTTTTGCCTCAATAAGGCAGTGATTTCGTATGAATTCGTATGATGTGATTTTAGAATACGTAAGCATGAAGGTCCATCCCTATAACCACACTGAAGGAGGCGTAATCAGATCATACAAAAAATGTACAAATGAGATTGTACAAATTCATAAGAATTAGCCATCAATTCATCACACAAAATAGTAATGAGTTGCCATGAGAGTGTGTTGTGTGAGCCACACGTTAAGAACCACTGACCTTGTAACCAACTCTAATCCCAATAGAAGTTGTTACCCCTGAATTCCTACCTTGTAACCTGCTGGACTAAGAAGAAGCTAAAATGGAGGAATTGAAACACTCCCTCTGAGGTATCTGACACAGATGCCATCCTGGCGTAATCTTCTTTCATAGTCCCTTGCCTGGGGAAAAGACTGGGGCAGCCTGCATCATAGAGAACTCTTTTGGGAACTTCAGGCAAACAAGCACCAACCCTTCTCTTTCACAGCATCCTATATGCTTCACTATAACCGAGCTATTGTAAATTATTTGTTTTCCTTCAAATTTCCTACCATCAGTCTCAATTCTAAGTCAAACTTTCCAAATTATTCAGAATTTTTAATAATAGCTCACTGACTCCAAAACATGTGGATTAATAGCAAAAGGCATTTATTAATATTCATACTCTGGGATGCCAGGAAAATAAAGGCTTATTTATTGTGCAATCAAACTTTAGCAGCAACAGAAAAACAACCAAGCGGCACCATTTTTCTACTGTCCCTCTACAGCTCTGACAGCTGTGTGTAACCGTGTTTCATCTCATGTCTTCATCTGAGTCTCTCTGGAGAAAGAGCAGTGGCCCCCACCCTGGGCTGCCAGTGAAAACAAATCGTCACGGTGATCAGGCTTGCCAGTTACCCGCTGTGGGTGGGGATTGGGATATAATAGGGGTGAGTAATGAAAGGCGACAGAGAATTCGAGTGCTGGGGCTGAGGTGCTCCAGCAACGCCCCAGAGAGCAGGTGCGTGAGGATAATGCCGCTAAAACCCGTGTCCACAACTCCACGCAGGGCATGGGGAACTAATGAGGGGTCGGGTAGATAATTGAGTTGCCGTATTAGTCTTTGAATATCAGCTTGGACGTCAAGGTGTACAGAGAGCTCAGCCCCTTCATATCCAGATGCGTCTCTGTGAGGCAGAGCCATTTTTCACCCATCTCATTACTCTACGTTTACAGCCCCCTTCTCAATGTTTTACGGCATACAGTAAACCTCAGCATAAACGTACGCCAGCCTTTCTATTAGGCTTTATTGAGGGAGGATCACTCCGACAAGAGTCTTTTATTTACTGCTTTGCTTCACAACGTCAAGCTCAGGCTCTGGACATTTTGAGGACTTTGTTGGAGATTGAGGCAATTCACGTCATCAACACACCTCTTTTTTTCTTTCTACGTCCCCATTTTTTTTTTCCCTGCTGAATTATCTTTTAATGTTCAGATTACCATCCTCAGGTTCAAGTTCCCTAGCAATGATTCATCATGGAAAGCTGAATCAGGGATAATGTGTTTAGCTCCTAATGGACTGAGACACAAAATCTATACACAATAACAATGGACAAATGTGGTATACCTTAAAGGAAAAGTGCACCTAAATACATAAAGAAGAATATTTTAGCATACTTTTAAAAAAAGAGAGTACTTTACTTAATAAGAATATACTTTTAAAAGGATATACTTAAAGGGTTAGTTCACCCAAAAATGAAAATGTAACTTCCTCTCTCAAGATCCATAAAGGTACTAAAAACACATCTAAATCAGTTCATGTGAGTACAGTGGTTCAATATTAATTCTATTAAGTGACGAGAATATTTTTTTTAAAAAAACGAAATAATGACTTATTTAGTGATGGCCGATTTCAAAACAATGCTTCAGTTTGCAGTTTGACACGTGATCTGAATCATGATTCGATACACTGATTCAAACTGATTGCAAACTGGATGTAATGTTTTTGAACACGTAACTGCATGTTAATTTTGAATAAATTAAAATGTATTAGAGTTTAAAATTGTATTAAATACAGTTAGCTGAACTAAGTACATGCATGTTGTCACGATCACCGTCTGTTCCTGTCAGTTCCCGGACTACATTACCCACAATCCTCCCTGCCAGTCACATGGTTACTCCACACCAATCACCTGTCGCCACATACAGCCATGCACACACTCCTCACTAATCACCACACCCAGCTGCAGTACATTAACAGGACTATAAAGGACTCACACTCACACCACCAGTTTGCGAAGTTTTGATTCCTTGTGACAATTCTGAGCGTTTCCTTGTTTTCTGTCTGCCTGTGATTGATCTTGCCTGTTCCTGTTTTTGACCCGTTGCTGCCTGTCCTGACCCTTGCCTGTTATACTGTTCTGTGAATGATATCTGCCTGTCCTGACCATTGCCTGCATCCTGATTACGATCCTGCCTGTCCCTTGCTGTTCTCGTCTGCTCCTGATTGACCCTGCCTGTACGACATTCTTAATAAAGCTTGCATTTGGATCTTACCATGACTCCCGCTTCGTTACAGAAGACTTCGCCGCCACCAAGATCCAGCACCTTTCCCGGAGGATCTCATTACGGTATGGACATTAATCTATTGCTATTGTGGAGTTCGCAAGGCACACGATCGTTGGAGGAATATGTGCAGGAGTATCTAAACATTGCTTACCTCTCTGATCTTCCGGACTGTGCACTGATTGACTTTTTTTGTGATGGCGTCAACCAACCTCTCCAGAATAAAGTCGAGAGGGACCGCGTTCATCACTTAGCAGCTTTATGGACTATGCATTGTTGACTGTTGGCTCTCCATTTACTGTGGGTGTCGCGGAGGAATGCGACACCATGGTGAGTCCCGTAATGGCCGCCGCGCCAGGTAACACGCACAAGATGGCGGCTACCATCACAACAGCAACAGTTCACGTCTCCGCTGATCGCCCAGAGTCACGTCACGTCTCCGCTGATCGCCCAGAGTCACGTCACGTCTCCGCTGATCGCCCAGAGTCACGTCACGTCTCCGCTGATCGCCCAGAGTCACGTCACGTCTCCGCTGATCGCCCAGAGTCACGTCACGTCTCCGCTGATCGCCCAGAGTCACGTCACGTCTCCGCTGATCGCCCAGAGTCACGTCACGTCTCCGCTGATCGCCCAGAGTCACGTCACGTCTCCGCTGATCGCCCAGAGTCACGTCACGTCTCCGCTGATCGCCCAGAGTCACGTCACGTCTCCGCTGATCGCCCAGAGTCACGTCACGTCTCCGCTGATCGCCCAGAGTCACGTCACGTCTCCGCTGATCGCCCAGAGTCACGTCACGTCTCCGCTGATCGCCCAGAGTCACGTCACGTCTCCGCTGATCGCCCAGAGTCACGTCACGTCTCCGCTGATCGCCCAGAGTCACGTCACGTCTCCGCTGATCGCCCAGAGTCACGTCACGTCTCCGCTGATCGCCCAGAGTCACGTCACGTCTCCGCTGATCGCCCAGAGTCACGTCACGTCTCCGCTGATCGCCCAGAGTCACGTCACGTCTCCGCTGATCGCCCAGAGTCACGTCACGTCTCCGCTGATCGCCCAGAGTCACGTCACGTCTCCGCTGATCGCCCAGAGTCACGTCACGTCTCCGCTGATCGCCCAGAGTCACGTCACGTCTCCGCTGATCGCCCAGAGTCACGTCACGTCTCCGCTGATCGCCCAGAGTCACGTCACGTCTCCGCTGATCGCCCAGAGCAACGCCACGCCTTCGCTGATCGCCCAGAGCAACGCCACGCCTTCGCTGATCGCCCAGAGCAACGTCACGCCTTCGCTGATCGCCCAGAGCAACGTCACGCCTTCGCTGATCGCCCAGAGCAACGTCACGCCTTCGCTGATCGCCCAGAGCAACGTCACGCCTTCGCTGATCGCCCAGAGCAACGTCACGCCTTCGCTGATCGCCCAGAGCAACGTCACGCCTTCGCTGATCGCCCAGAGCAACGTCACGCCTTCGCTGATCGCCCAGAGCAACGTCACGCCTTCGCTGATCGCCCAGAGCAACGTCACGTTGCCGCTGATCGCCCAGAGCAACGTCACGTTGCCGCTGATCGCCCAGAGCAACGTCACGTCTGTAAATCAGTCCGGGAGCGGAGAGGGTTGCGTTCCAGTGTGGCTGATCCTCCACTGACTACGGTCCGAGCAGCTGGCATCCCAAAGTCCTCGCCGGACGCTTCGCTCTCAAGCCAGCCTGACGCTTCGCTCTCAAGCCAGCCTGACGCTTCGCTCTCAAGCCCGCCGGCCGCTTCGCTCTCAAGCCCGCCGGCCGCTTCGCTCTCAAGCCAGCCTGACGCTTCGCTCTCAAGCCTGCCGGACGCTTCGCTCTCAAGCCTGCCGGACGCTTCGCTCTCAAGCCTGCCGGACGCTTCGCTCTCAAGCCTGCCTGTTGCAACGCTCTCAAGCCTGCCTGTTGCAACGCTCTCAAGCCTGCCTGTTGCAACGCTCTCAAGCCTGCCTGTTGCAACGCTCTCAAGCCTGCCTGTTGCAACGCTCTCAAGCCTGCCTGTTGCAACGCTCTCAAGCCTGCCTGTTGCAACGCTCTCAAGCCTGCCTGTTGCAACGCTCTCAAGCCTGCCTGTTGCAACGCTCTCAAGCTCGCCTGTTGCAACGCTCTCAAGCTCGCCTGTTGCAACGCTCTCAAGCTCGCCTGTTGCAACGCTCTCAAGCTCGCCTGTTGCAACGCTCCCAAGCTCGCCTGTTGCAACGCACTCAAGCGCCCTGGACGCGATGGACAAGATGGCTGCTTTGCCAGTGCCTACGGGCAAGATGGCCGCCCCTTCGGTGCTCACGGAGGTAGGGGGCGTTCCAGCCATTGAGTCCGCTCCAGAACCCGCTTCAGCCAGTGAGTTTGCTCCAGAGACCGCTCCAGTCGGTGAACCATCGCCTCACTCTCGGAGGAAGAGGAGGAGGAGGAGGAAGAAGGCGTCCTCCTCTCCTCAAGACGCTAACGCCATTCAAGAGGTCGCTGTGGGCCTGGAGACCACTCCAGAGGTCTCTCCTGCTCTGCCCAAGCGTCATGCTCTACCAGCACCGCCTAAGCGTCTTGCCCTGCCGGCGCCTACTGAGCTCCTCGCCCTGCCGGCGCCACCCGTGCTCCTCGCCCTGCCGGCGCCACCCGAGCTCCCCGCCCTGCCGGCGCCACCCGAGCTCCCCGCCCTGCCGGCGCCACCCGAGCTCCCCGCCCTGCCGGCGCCACCCGAGCTCCCCGCCCTGCCGGCGCCACCCGAGCTTCCAGCCCTGCCGGCGCCACCCGAGCTTCCAGCCCTGCCGGCGCCACCCGAGCTTCCAGCCCTGCCGGCGCCACCCGAGCTTCCAGCCCTGCCGGCGCCACCCGAGCTTCCAGCCCTGCCGGCGCCACCCGAGCTTCCAGCCCTGCCGGCGCCACCCGAGCTTCCAGCCCTGCCGGCGCCACCCGAGCTTCCAGCCCTGCCGGCACCGCTCAAACTCCTTGCGCTGCCAGCGCCATTCAGGCGTCTTGCCCTGCCGGCTTCACCCACACGCCTGGCCCTGCCAGCGCCACCCGAACTCCTTGCACACGAACCTGCGACGGGCTCCGCTGAAATCCCCAAGAACTTTTTTGGGGGGGGCAGTATACCTAGGGGTGGGGAGCTGGTGGGTGGGGACCCTGCCCAGCCACTGCTGTCAGGGCCATTTATGGACTCATTGCTGCGGCTGCCCAAGCCACCTGACCTGCCGTGGTTGCCCAAGCCACCTGACCTGCCGTGGTTGCCCAAGCCACCTGACCTGCCGTGGTTGCCCAAGCCACCTGACCTGCCGTGGTTGCCCAAGCCACCTGACCTGCCGTGGTTGCCCAAGCCACCTGACCTGCCGTGGTTGCCCAAGCCACCTGACCTGCCGTGGTTGCCCAGGCCACCTGACCTGCCGTGGTTACCCAGGTCACCTGACCTGCCGTGGTTACCCAAGCCACCTGACCTGCCGTGGTTGCTCAAGCCACCTGACCTGCCGTGGTTGCTCAAGCCACCTGACCTGCCGTGGTTGCCCAAGCCACCTGACCTGCCGTGGTTGCCCAAGCCACCTGACCTGCCGTGGTTACCCAGGCCACCTGACCTGCCGTGGTTGCCCAAGCCACCTGACCTGCCGTGGTTGCCCAAGCCACCTGACCTGCCGTGGTTGCCCAAGCCACCTGACCTGCCGTGGTTGCCCAAGCCACCTGACCTGCCGTGGTTGCCCAAGCCACCTGACCTGCCGTGGTTGCCCAAGCCACCTGACCTGCCGTGGTTGCCCAAGCCACCTGACCTGCCGTGGTTGCCCAAGCCACCTGACCTGCCGTGGTTGCCCAAGCCACCTGACCTGCCGTGGTTGCCCAAGCCACCTGACCTGCCGTGGTTGCCCAAGCCACCTGACCTGCCGTGGTTGCCCAAGCCACCTGACCTGCCGTGGTTGCCCAGGTCACCTGACCTGCCGTGGCCGCCCAGGTCACCTGACCTGCCGTGGCCGCCCAGGTCACCTGACCTGCCGTGGCCGCCCAGGTCACCTGACCTGCCGTGGCCGCCCGAGCCACCTGACCTGCTGTGGTTGCCTGAACCACCCGACCTACCGTGGCTGCCCAGGCCATCTGACCCGCCGTGGCTTCCTGACCCGCCGTGGCTGCTTGAGTTCCTGGACCTGCCCTGGAGACCTCCATACCCGCCTGAACATCCAGTATCTCCTGCCTGTAGGTCTCATAATTATCGTCTTTGAAATATGGTTAAAATGTACCACAATATGTATGAATGTACTGACAAGCATTTATTGTAAACTAAAATATACTTTAATGACATTTCTTTTGAAACTTGCATGTCATTTAAATATATTTGCAATATCACTTTTGTAATGAAGTTACAATTTAGTACATTAAAATTTAGTACAATAAAATATGTTAACTTTAAATATCAAATATGCATTAGTATGTTAGTCAACACATGAAAATAACTGTGCTACTATAAAGCATGACCAAAGATCATTAAAATAATGATTTAAAATCTACTTTAAAGTAAAACTTTTTACAAAGTGCACTTAAAAAAAAATTAAAAATACTTAAGCGTGGTATACTTTAAGTAGACTTAAGTGGCCTTTGGTATTATTCATGTATTATTTGCAAGCAGTCTTTGAAACATACTTTTAATATTTGAAGAACCTTTTCATATGGCTATGTTGTCATTATTGACTCAACCTCGTGTCATTCCAACATTGGCACAACCGATCACTCGTCACACCGATCACAGCAATAGTAAATAAAGATCCCTTTGGGCTAAACTTACCTCATTGTCTATGCCTCATTAGAAACCCACTATAATGGTATATTATATATATCATTTAAAATATTAAGAAAAGTGTTTGTGATCTTAAAAACTAGATTACACCACAAAGATTACTGTTGGATTTAACACACCCTACAGTGAAGATAAGGAGATACCAAATAAACAGGCACCTGGGTCTCCAACAGATCACAGAAGGAACAGATGGATTGCGTGATGCTGTGAAAGATGAAGAGAGTGTGCCAGATCTAAGCAGAGTACTTTATCAAACTGTAATCCACAGCTTGTAAAATGATAGAAGAACTCAGACAATCTTTTTCCACCTTAGTCAGTACATTTAGACATAAATACATAACAGCAATGTCAGATATAGGCACAGGTAATAGACAGTCATCTAGGGCATTTTCGGGGGCAGCATCCCAAAATAAATTACTTTGACATACATAGTCGTAGCCAGCTATGAGGTCACCAAGGTCAGGACCTCGAAAATGTTTTTAAAAATTTGTTCTCTAAATGACTAATTAGCAGTTTAAAATTCCTCCTGAGTGACTGCATGTATAATTCAGTTTAGACAGTTCACTAGATTGTTTAGTGTCTGTGGTGTGAAAATGATGGATAGCGATTCATGTTGCTGCGAGATGCTGACTGAGCAAGAGTTGTTTTTTTTCCACTTAATGTGACACTTTAGGAAGTTAATAAAGTTATTATTAATAAAATATTAATAAAATTATAGCAAGGCTTATAATTAAGTATTATTACATGAATAATAAACAAATAAAACAATTTACAAATAGTGATGCAATAAATAAGGTCTAATGTACCTTGACATTTGATATTCAACAGTGCTTTGATCTGCCTGCATTGACACTATTCTTTAAGAGCCAAAATAATGTACCAGTTATCAATGTAAAGCTGCTTTGACACAATCTACATTGTAAAAAGCGCTATATAAATAAAGGTGACTTGACTAAATTTAAATCTCTCTATTGTTTTATATGAACAAGCAGGCAGCATACATTTTACCTCATTTTGAAGCAAAAACTCTAGTCTACAACCTCCAATAGCCAGAAGTCTTGTGAACACAAATGTAATATATTATTTTTTTGGCTTTATTTCAGTGACTTAAGTTTTTTGTTTTTTCAATAACCATGCATAAACATTATTCCTTCAAAAATACGAACATGTACATACATGTTCCTCACATATTATTGTAGCCTAGTTTGTGCTGAATACAGTGTAATGACACTTTTTCCATTAATATGTTTATGAACAACTGAAAAAAGCACAAATGTCAGGGCATGTCAAACCTTCTCCAGGGCCCAAAAAAAAACCTCAGACCCCTGAGGGTTAACAATGAACAGAGAGTGTACATGTCTGTAGATTGTAAAACATTATTTTAAATAAAATAATGTTTTACAACCCCATCTGAAATATTTTCTTCAAATAGAGCCATTTTGAAATTTACTGACTACCCTATTAGTGAAGCAGCTCACTAAAATATTCAACATCTGAATGATTTTCATACCCACTGGGAAGGTACAACACAAAGCAGTACCAGTCATTTCCCCCGAGGTGTTTACCTGAAATACAAAATGTCAGATGCTAAGATTTAATTTACCTCCATTCAGCTAAAAAGACAAATTTAAATGCCAATAGATACTGAAATTATACATATATCACCTAAATGCCTCTAAAGAATAAGGAATGTTCCGTGTAGTAATAATATTTCAAACAGAAGCAATTCTTACGATTTAATTAATGAACTACATAGTCAATCATGTAACTAAAAAGGGATAGTTTATTAAAAAAATAAAATTCTGTCATAATTTACTCACCTTCATGTTGGTCCAAACACAAAGGTCTTTATTTCTTCCAAGGACACAAAAGGTGATAAGCTGAAAATCTTGTTTACTCCTTTTCGCATAATGATAGTGGGCTTGCAAGCTGCAAAATAACAAAAAGCACTGTAAATGCCACATTAAATTATTCCATATGGTATATTCAAGTGTGTTATATTCATATCCATGTTTTATATTCAAGACTTCTGAAATCATACAACAGCTTTGAGTGTGGAACAGTCCTCATTAATTAACTCTTATAATACAAAGAAGGGGGATTAAAAATAAATAAATACATTTTAAAAAAGACTGTTTGAATGCACAGCTTGCTGGGACTGTGCCAGGATGTCTGGTCACATTCATGTTTATTGTTATTATAAGAAGTAAACTCTGACTAAGTACAATACTACAAAGAAGAGACAGTCTCTCAGATATGTCAGTTTTCACTACACAGCTTTTATGATCAACCATCTTGACGTTCTTTGAAATGTCAGTTGGTGAAAGCTGAAATATGACAAATGAAACTGCTTCTGTTGTTCTGGACTGTTTGAGCTTGAAGTTATACGCATTCTGATCTCTTCATTCTTTAAAATTTCCTTTTTATACTGAAATTTCTATTAAAAACACTTATCAATGTAGACACAGACAAGGTGCAAAATAACTGCCCCTGATCCTAAACATTCTTGGCATTTGATATATTGTGTTGACCTCAGCAAACGATCTTCCAATATATGCTTTGGCTTTACAGATGCACACAATACATCAACACAAGGACAAGAGCGTTGTTTTACTCGCCTAAAAACTTAAAACATTGGTACTATTAACACGTTCACATCAAACTTTCATTGTGTATAGATGGTTGATCTCTATAAATGCAGAATAATCTGCTCGTGATGCTACTTCTTTAGGTTATCACATCCACAGCACCACTGAAATATCAAAGACAGAATTCATTTTCTCTATTGTACAGAGCTAATTATCTCATTCAGTTATTCAACTGGCCCTCATTTCCAGTAAAATTCAAATTAGTTTCAGAGAGTGATTACACTGTTGTGGGTATTCAAGCTCAGACATTGTCTACTGTTCACCTTCCACACCAACAGCACTATTCTGAATTGTGCTATATTCTCTTGCCAATGGTTTGAATCCCCTAAGCATTTTCATTTAGATTTCTGAATGATACTTAAATATTACTTCAGTTTCCACTTCATTGATTCATCTCAAGTAGAGGTCAGATGCATCAGATGCGAAACGCATTCTTTGTTGACTTTTCAAAGTGAGTCGTGTTGGATATGTTTACGCACGAACAAGCACAATGCAGTGTGAAGGTGGACAATGTCTGTCAGAGCCCTGCTCAAGCACGATTGTGTCCTTTTCAGTAAAAGAAACACCAATAAAAATGTCTGGTGAGAAAGCTCAACAATCCATCAGCCCATTGGCCAGTGGTCCCTCAGGATTCACAGGCTGCCTGTCTCACAGCTTTATAAATGTGGGGGTGGTCTGAACAAGCCCAACAATTAGTTCACTTGCTTTCTGAATCTAGCGGGAAGACAATGAGAAAGTGGGTGGTTTTAGGGTCAATCTTAGGATTGTGTAAAAAATTAAGTGTACTTATCGACATCCGTTCATACTGAATGCCATTTATCAACCGTGGGAACAATTTATTTATGAATGTAAGCTTTAAAATAAGGCTAGGCAATATGTCTTGATTATTCATATTTTTGCTAAAATTAGGCACATTGAGAATATTGGGAATGGTTTTAGTGTGCTTAAAGTTTCCTAAGTAGTTTCCTAAAGGCATACCCATGTTTTCACAGACAAAGCGTACGTCTATTTCCAGACTAAAAGGAATGTTTGAGCTTTTTTAACTGAAAGCAACTTGCATAGACATATCTTAAAATATATCAGGCACATTTATAAAAGCTACTTAAATGTCATAATTGAACTAAGGCCTAATCCTGGCTTTATCTAAGCCCTGTTTGTGAAACCAGGCTAAAGGTGATGATACACAGGGCAACTTTTTGAGCAATGTTGCCAGGCAATGTAGCTTGGGCAGTTTCCCATTGAAAATGGGAAACAAATTTCGATCTAAAATATCCAGATAGAAATTTGTTGGGGATGGCCTGGAAAGTGCTTGGGAAAGTGCCCAAGCATCATCGATCGGCAATATTGCCCAGCAACATTGCTCAAAAAGTTGCCGTGTATCATCACCTTTAGTTTACTTAATTAGTCATTATTTGTCAGTTCATTATTCAGTTTCAATTATTCATCATTTTGTATAATCACTATACAAATCTTCACAGAAGCTTTGTGGCATTTTTAATATATTAATGTTGACACTGCGATCTCTCTATTTCGACTGAAACTACTGCTCAACGCTGCTCAACGCTGCTGCCTGCCAGCTGTCTGATCTACGCTCGGAGCTTTGTGGAGATTATCCTAAATCCTTCTCTTTATTCCTATTCACATAATATAACTTTCTTATTTTTCACTAGATTACTTAACCTATTGCATAGTACTACTAAACGGAACGATTTATTACTAGCAATCCACCAGCGTAATCACCTAGTGTTAGCCATAGCCTGCTAGCTACCGTCTACTTTCTTTTTTTCCTCTAAACCAACCTTCCTTGTCGATTGAATGGCGGATTTATCCGATGTATGTTATTCTGATCTGTCCTCGCCAGATCGGGAAGCTGTGGAGACGTTGCTGCCCGGCATTCATCGATCCACCGCGAGGTACAGCGTCCCGCACATCACCCTCGCCCCAGGCACCGGCAAGCGACCGAGACATCCAGCCAGCGAGTCCCGTGTGCGTTGCAGTTTTTCGGACGGCGTTCATCAAACACACGGTCAGTCATGTCCGACGATTATCATGTGTAGTAAATGCAACATGTACAGCTTAGCTCTTTCTGTCAGCAGTGAGACTTACACATGTGATAAATGCAGGGATATTGTCAGGCTGACAGAGAGAATCTCAGAATTAGAGACACGCATCCAAACTTTAATTGAGGATAGTGAGAATGAAAGGGCCTTAGATACTGCTTTGGATGCGACTAGCCTAGTAAACACTACACATTCGGTTCCGGTTGTAGAAGCCACGCAGCAGGCTAACTGGGTGACTGTGAGGCGGCATAATGGCAAGAACAAACACCACTCTTCCGTTCCGATTAGAACATCAAACAGGTTCTCCCCACTCAGTGACGCACCCACTGAGAATCCTGTTGAAAGTGCCCTAGTAATTGGCGATTCTATTACACGGAACGTGAAAATAGAGACACCAGCCACCATAGTCACATGTTTGCCGGGGGCCAGAGCACCTGACATCAAAGCAAATTTAAAAGTGCTGGCTAATGCTAAACGTAAATATTCTAAAATCATTATCCACGTCGGCACAAATGATGTTCGACTTCGCCAGTCGGAGATCACTAAAATTAACATTAAAGAGGTGTGTGAACTCGCAAATTCAATGTCAGCAAAAGTAATTTGTTCTGGCCCTCTTCCTGTTCGTCGGAGTGATGAGATAGTTAGCAGGTTATCATCACTCAATGGCTGGCTGTCTAAGTGGTGTGCGCAGAATAATATAGGTTTCGTAGACAATTGGAAAAGCTTTTGCGGCAGACCTGATCTGTTGAAAAGAGATGGTATTCATCCCTCCCGGGATGGTGCTGCTCTTCTCTCTAGAAATTTGGCAAATAGTCTTAGAGCTGAAACATGACAAACCAGGGCCCAGATCAGGACGCAGACAAACTGGCTAAACCGACCGTCTGCTAGCCGCCTCACGTCACAGAACTCAGATAATTCACAGCACATAGAAACACTTTCACCTAGATATTATCACATAGAGACTGTGTCTGTACCTCGAACTAGTAAATACAAAAAACTTCCAAAACCTTTTAAGGGTAAAAATTTAATTGATGTTCAAAAAATGAAAATCACAGATAAATCAGATAAACAAATGATAAAGCTTGGGTTACTGAATATTAGATCTATTTCTTCAAAAGCACTTATTGTAAATGAAATTATCACAGACAATAAACTAGACTTGCTGTGTTTGACAGAAACCTGGCTAAAACCAGACGATTACATTACTTTAAATGAATCTAGTCCTCAAGGTTATGATTATCGACACAATCCTCGACAGAAAGGCAAAGGGGGAGGTGTTGCTGTAATTTATAGTAATATATTCAGAATCATTCAAAAGAATTTCAAATATAATTCCTTTGAAGTGATGGTGCTTTATGTAACATTATGTAAGTTGACATTTGTGCTGGCTACTGTATACAGGCCACCAGGGCACCATACTGACTTTATCAAAGAATTTGCTGAGTTTCTATCAGAGTTAGTACTGGCTGCGGATAAAGTCCTTGTTGTTGGTGATTTTAATATCCATGTAGATAATAATAAAGACGCATTTGGATTGGCATTTGCAGATATTTTAAACTCTATTGGAGTTAGACAACACGTGTCAGGACCCACTCATTGTCGTAATCATACCCTAGATCTAATACTGTCGCATGGAATAGATATTGATGCTGTTGAAATTCTACAGCAGAGCGATGATATATCAGATCATTATTTAGTCTCGTGTATAATACAATTAGCCAAGGCTACAAAACCACCACCCAGCCATAAATATTGTAGAACAATCACGTCTGCCACTAAAGATTGCTTTATAAATAATCTCCCCGAGCAGTTTCATCGCCTTAGTATACCTGACAACTTAGAAGAACTCGATGCTGCAACAGAAACTATTGGCTCTCTCTTTTCCAGCACATTAGATGCGGTCGCTCCTTTACGTCTAAAGAAGATTAAGGAAACTAATCCAACGCCGTGGTATGATGAGCACACTCGGGCTCTAAAACGAGCTGTTAGAAAAGCTGAACGTAGTTGGAAGAAAACAAAACTAGAAGTTTTTCGCCTTTCGTGGAAAGAAAAAATGATTGAGTACAGAACAGCCATAAGAAATGCTAGATCTACTTATTTTTCAAATCTCTTAATAGAAAACAAACATAATCCTAGGTATTTATTTGACACAGTGGCTAAATTAACTAGAAACAGAGATTCAACTGCTGACGTTTCCATAGAGCACAGCAGTAATGACTTTATGAACTTCTTTACTTGCAAGATTGATAATATTAGAGAGAAAATTATAAACATGCAACCGTCTACAGTTTCTCTTCAGACAGTGCACTGTAGTGTCCCTGAGGTAAAACTAGAATCATTCGCCGCTATAGGAGAGGAAGAATTATCTAAACTTATCAAATCATCAAAATCAACGACATGTATGTTAGACCCAATGCCGACTAAACTACTGAAAGAAATGCTTCCAGAGGTCGTAGGTCCACTTCTTGATATAATTAATTCATCTTTAACACTAGGACACGTGCCAAAAACCTTTAAGCAGGCTATTATCAAACCTCTTATTAAAAAACCTCAACTAGATCCGAGAGATTTAGTAAATTACAGGCCAATCTCGAATCTACCTTTTCTGTCAAAGATACTAGAAAAGGCAGTTTCAACACAACTGTGTTCCTTTTTAGAAAGAAATGGAATCTGTGAGGATTTCCAGTCAGGATTTAGACCATACCATAGTACTGAGACTGCTCTCGTTAGAGTTACAAACGATCTACTCCTATCATCCGATCGTGGCTGTATTTCTCTATTAGTGTTATTAGATCTCAGTGCTGCTTTTTGTTACGGTGGTATCCCCAGAGAAGACGAGGAAGACAGGAGTAGGAACAATAACGTAGTTTAATTACATAAAGTAGTCAGGATACACATAGAAACACGTAACATACAACAATACCGGACGCTAGACTGAAGACAGGGAGGAACTTAAGTACACACACTAACTAGAAACAGCTGGGGATGAAATCAGTGTCCATGGTGAATAATGAGTGGCGGGAGCAAATCACAAAGGAACACGTGACAGTCAAACAACCTGGACGAGACGGTGAACGTAACAGTAGCTCCCCCCTCCGGCAAGGCGCGTCCTCGCGCCGTGGAGGAACATCACAGGGGTGGCCGGAGGGGGCTCTGGAGGTGGGCGGAGTGAAGGTGATGGAGTGATGAAGGGAAGACGACGATCCCCTGGTGGTTTAGGTGGATGATCGCTGGCACAGACCCAGAGCTCCCCAGATCCGACAGTCCACGGCCACATCTGGGGGATGACCGGCGGAGACTCGGCATGTGGATTCTGGTGCGCAGACGGAGAGCTGGCGAACTCCCGCGACGTCGCTGGCCTAGGAGACTGCGGCGATGTACAGGCGACGATCAGCGGAAGTGTAGCTGGAGATCCCGAGGGCTGCGGTGACGTCGGCTCGACCGAGGACAGAGGCGACTCCGAGGGGAAGGAGGAGCCCTCTGTAGCCGGAGGGGTGGAGGGACGGAGTGTACTCGACGGCTCGGAAGTCCGTGGCGGAAGAGGAGGGA
Organism: Chanodichthys erythropterus; assembly: GCF_024489055.1. Classification (NCBI taxonomy): domain Eukaryota; kingdom Metazoa; phylum Chordata; class Actinopteri; order Cypriniformes; family Xenocyprididae; genus Chanodichthys; species Chanodichthys erythropterus. The sequence goes on from NC_090234.1 coordinate 9,317,203, forward strand.
CGACTGACCAAGGGGGAGCCGGCCGGACGAGGGAGGCCGGAGGAGCTGTCAGTCGGAGGGTCTCCGGCGGAACCGTAGCTGGGAGGAGCCTGGACGGAGCCGGCAGGTCGACGGGCCGAGATGGAGCGTTGAGGACGGCAGCTGGAGGCGGAGCCACCGGAACCTCTGGCTTACACGCTGCTGGTGGGAGTGTGACCTGCGGCTCGACGTCACAGGGGTTCCCCGGAGATGGCGCAGGGCAGACGATATCCAGCAGCGATGGTGTAGGAGAACTGGCTGAGCGAACAGTGGATGGAGAATCTGTAAATAGAACACAGTCCATAATAATGTCTCTGGTAAGTAACGAGGATGATGATGACGGGTGGGTTTGGGTGGGCGTTGACTCTTCGCTGAAGTCAATCAGCCAGTCCTCCCTCTCCGTAGTCGAATCTCCCTCGTCAGCAGATGTCGTGGGCTCACACCCCTGGTCAGACGTCTGGTGGAGTTCCACTTCCTGGGCGCTGGTCGCCTCTGTCCTCGGGGTCTCGGGATCTGGCTGACCTGTAGCTGCCGGTGGTAACTCTCCGTCTGCGGGGGGCTCGCACGAGTACTCCGCGGTCCGTGGGGAAAGTACTGGCTCTGGGTCTGGCTGTGCTCTGGATCGGGGACGAACGCTCTCCAGACACCTGATGATGGCTTCCATCCAGCTGAGTCCGGAGGTGTCTGGGAGGTCCCGGGGATGATGGTAGTTGGCCCCGATCCAGAACAACGACTTCAGGGTTTCGTCGTCGAAGGGGCAGGAGAGTGCAACACTGATGAATTCCTTGGTGAATAAACAAAAATCGTGGTTATTCCGTGCCACTAGCGTGAATTTACAGCAGAAATCCATTTTTCGTTTTTTGGGTCCGGTATTCTGTTACGGTGGTATCCCCAGAGAAGACGAGGAAGACAGGAGTAGGAACAATAACGTAGTTTAATTACATAAAGTAGTCAGGATACACATAGAAACACGTAACATACAACAATACCGGACGCTAGACTGAAGACAGGGAGGAACTTAAGTACACACACTAACTAGAAACAGCTGGGGATGAAATCAGTGTCCATGGTGAATAATGAGTGGCGGGAGCAAATCACAAAGGAACACGTGACAGTCAAACAACCTGGACGAGACGGTGAACGTAACACTTTTGACACTATCGATCATAACATTCTTTTAAAAAGACTTGAAAACTATATTGGCATTAGTGGAATTGCTTTGGCATGGTTCAAATCATACTTATCTGACCGTTATCAGTCTGTGGTAGTTAATGAAGAGATGTCGTATCGATCACAGGTTAAATATGGGGTACCACAAGGCTCAGTATTAGGACCGTTGCTTTTCACTCTGTACATGCTGCCCTTAGGAGAGATAATTAGGAAGCATGGTGTTAGTTTTCACTGCTACGCTGACGATACTCAGCTCTATATTTCCTCGCGCCCTGACGAAACCTACAAATTCACAAAACTAACAGAATGCATAGCTGACATTAAAAACTGGATGACAAGAAATTCCTTATTATTAAATTCAGAAAAAACTGATTTCCTAATCTTTGGACCAAAAACTTCCTCACGAAAAAACCTTGAATACTCTCTAACACTTGACGGGTGCTCCATTAAACCTTCGTCCTCAGTTAGGAACCTGGGTGTGCTCTTTGATACCAATCTTTCATTTGAAAGTCATGTTTCTAGTATCTGTAAAACCGCCTTCTTCCATCTAAAAAATATATCTAAATTACGACATATGCTCTCAATGACAAATGCGGAACAGTTGGTTCATGCATTCATGACCTCAAGACTAGATTATTGTAACGCTCTACTGGGTGGTTGTTCTGCTCGGCTTTTAAACAAACTACAGTTGGTCCAAAATGCGGCAGCTAGAGTTCTTACTAGAACCAGAAAGTATGACCATATTAGCCCAGTTCTGTCAACATTACATTGGCTCCCTATTAAACATTGTATAGATTTTAAAATCTTGCTACTTACTTATAAAGCTCTAAATGGTTTAGCTCCCCAGTACCTAAGTGAGCTCTTAATGCATTATAGTCCTTCAAGTTTATTGCGATCTCAGAATTTAGGCCAGTTGATAATACCCAGAATATCAAAATCAACTGAAGGCGGCAGATCCTTTTCCTATTTAGCACCTAAACTCTGGAACAATCTTCCTAGCATTGTTCGGGAAGCAGACACACTCTGTCAGTTTAAATCTAGACTAAAAACACATCTCTTTGCTCTTGCATACACATAACACATTATCAATACATTAACATTTTTCAAATCTGTTAAAGGATTGTTACGCTGCAATAATTAGGTCGGCCGGAACCGAGAACATTTCCTATAACACTAGATATACCTGTACATCAGAATAAGAATGGCATCTACGCTAATATCTGTCTCTCTGCTTATCCTGAGGTTTGCCGGGTGCTGGATCCAGGCCGTATCCAGATCAGATGGAGAACCTGTGTCTGGACCTGACTACAACGTAGCCCAGGAGACAATGGGCCTAAAGATCCAATTCTGGCTGCATCTATAATTCAGATTTTTAATCCCCGTATCTGCTTACATATATTTATATATAATCGATTTTTAATCTCTATAATAAAAATGTACAATTCAGATTTTGATCTCCATATACATTTACATATATATATCTTCCAAGGGGTTTTTTCCCTCCTAGGACTTTTTTCCCAGTGCTAGCACGCTGGGTTTTTCTCCTAGGGGGTTTTTTCCACCCCTGGAAGTCAGCCGACATTGGCTTAATGTAGCACCATCTTGTATATGTTACATATTACCACGCTTGTTTGTACAGTTTTAACCACTTCCCTTTTTTTCTGTGCTTCTAATATGTAAAGCTGCTTTGAAACAATTACCAATTGTAAAAGCGCTATATAAATAAATTTGACTTGACTTGACTTTTAGTTTTATGTAGGTGAAATTATAAACTAAAATAATTTTGGGGGATAACATAAAAACATTGGGGTATATAGAAAGCTCAAGCCTAACATTATGACCACTGACAGGTGAAGTGAATAACACTGATTATCTCTTCATCATGGCACATGGTACCTGATAGTGGGTGGGATATATTAGGCAGCAAGTGAACATGTCCTCTAAGTTGATGGGCCCTATTTTAATGATCCAAACGCAAAGTGTAAAGCGCACGGCACAGGGGCACTCAGGGCGTGTCCAAATCCACTTTTGCTATTTTAACGACAGAAAAACGGTCCGTGCGCCGGGGCGCATTTTTGAAATGGGTTGTCCCTATTCTCTTAATGAGTAATGGGCGTAACGTTCAATAAACCAATCAGAGTGTCATCTCCCATTCCCTTTAAGAGTGAGATGTGCTCGTGCCATGGTAGATTGCTATTTACATGGCGGAATTTGTTGGCGGAAAAGCTGAACGCTTTTCAAGCGAAGAAACCGATCTGCTCGTGCGCGAAATTAAAGCGCACAAGCAGATCATCTACGGGACAAGCAGGAAAGCTTCCCGAGGTGAAGAAGGCGTGGGATGAATTAGCAGTGATTGTGTCTGTTATAAGTAGTAATAGGCTGAATTGAAAATAGGTAGCCTAATTCTAATACACGCAATGACTATTCATCATTACATTTTTATATTTATGTAGCCTACACAATAATATTCTTTTACACTGTAATCCTTTTGTTTTTAATATTTGGCATGTTTGTGTGATGTGCATCCCTGTGTGTAATAAGCAAAGTCAACGCACACTGTGGACGTGCCCAGAGGCACAGTTTCTACCAATACGCTCTAACAAAAAAATATTGCGCCATTGACTTTAGACTTTAGACCAGGTTTGAGTCGGTCTATGGCGCAGTCTATTTTCAGCTCCTTAATATAGCAATGCGCCGGCAATGCGCCTGAACACACCTCTTTTTTAGACCAGCATGCCCATGGGCGCACTAACTGGCACAAATGCATTTACTAATTTAAGGACGTGGTGCTGAACGGGAAAACGCTAATGGCGCCAGACGCAAACTAGCAAACACACTTGCGCTGCGTCTTGCGTCGCGTTGCGCTGGGTGTATTATAGGGCCCGATGTGTTAGAAGCAGGAAAAATGGGCAAGCATAAGGATTTGAGCAAGTTTGACAAGGGCCAAATTTTGATGGCTAGACAACTGGGTCAGAGCATCTCCAAACCTGCAGCTCTTGTGGGGTGTTCCCAGTCTGCTGTGGTCAGTATCTATCAAAAGTAGTCCAAGGAAGGAACATTCCTGAGCCGGCGACAGAGTCATTGATGCACGTGGGGAACGAAGACTGGCCTGTGTGGTCTGATCCAACAGACGAGCTACTGTAGCTCAAATTGCTCAAAAAGTAAAAGCTGGTTCTGATAGAAAGGTGTCAGAATACACAGTGCATCGCAGTTTGTTGCGTATGGGGCTGCATAGCCACAGACCAGTCAGGGTGCCCATGCTGACCCCTGTCCACCGCTGAAAGCACCAACAGTGGGCACGTGACCATCAGAAATGGACCACAGAGCAATGGAAGAAGGTGGCCTGGTCTGATGAATCATGTTTTACATCTTGTGGATGGCCAGGTGCGTGTGTGTCGCTTACTAGGGGAACACATGGCACCAGGTTGCACTATGGGAAGAAGGCAAGCTGGAGGAGGCAGTGTGATGCTTTGGGCAATGTTCTGCTGGGAAACCTTGGGTCCTGCCATTCATATGGATGTTGACACGTACGACCTACTTAAGCATTGTTGCAGACCATGTACGCCCTTTCATGGAAACAGTATTCCCTGGTGGATGTGGCCTCTTTCAGCAGGATAACGCGCACTGCCACAAAGAAAAAACGCTTCAGGAATGGTTTGAGGAGCACAACAATGAGTTAGAGGTGTTGACTTGGCCTCCAAATTCCCCAGATCTCAATCCAATCGATCATCTGTGAGGATCTGCTGCTAACATCTTGGTGCCAGATACCACAGCACACCTTCAGGGGTCTAGTGGAGTCCATGCCTCAACGGTTCAGGGCTGTTTTGGTAGCAAAACAGGGACCAACACAATATTAGGAAGGTGGCCATAATGTTATGCCTGATCGGTGTACAGGAATACAATAGGCTAGTGAGGAACAGGTGTATGTGATGAGTAACCATGGATACTAACAAGGGTAACTATGGAAACTAACAAGACAACAAAGGAAACAAGAACTAATATACAGGAAATTAAACCAGAAACATCAAGGCAACAGAAAACTAATAAGAACCCTTAAACATAGACACAGGGGAATCATGACAATTATATTATATCAATTTTACACATAAATTAACATATATATATATATATTTTTTTTTTACAAATTGATCCATTTCACCTCTGTGTAGGTCATCATTTAAACATTGTGTCCTTCGCACTGTCGCCTTGCCAGCCTCTAAATTTATTCAGAACTGATTCATCTGCTTGTAGACAAGGTCAACATGGTTTTGCACTGATTAAAACAGGACAATCACAAAGCGAAGACTAATCAAACTTTAAAAGCATAAAATGATAAATTGAAGAAAATAGGTAAACCTTCATAAATAAATCAAACAATCTGGTTAGTAATGAAGCTTTTCCTCAGAGATCATTAGGATAAAAAATAAGCCTTTGATAATGTTTGCTAGAAGAGCCCCTCTGTACACACACAGACACACACAGACACACACACACACAGACACACACACACACAGACACACACACACACACACAGACACACACACACACACACACACACACACACACACACACACACACACACACACACACAATTTTCAGGTCCTTGTCTTTAAGCATCATCTGGGTGGTATAATTTCCCTTGTGTCCTGCATGCTGATAGACTTGCATCTCATCAACTGGGCTTGACACCGCCTGTGCCATGAAGATGAAGAGATAATGGTCTTTCAGTGGCTTGGGATAGGCCCAAGCAGGAGGAGGCCCATTGCACCACTGCAGCCTCTGCCTTTGTTTGTGCTCTTGCTTACAGCAACATCAATTGAGCACCATCAGTGAACCATTGCTAACAGTCTAGGGGCTGTATTCTTTATGCAGGCAAGACTCTTTCAGCTCCTGCTGAGGGAAAGCAAGGTTAGATTGAAAGGTAATGAGCCTATTAATTAAAGACCTTTCAAAGGGGATGGCCTGGCAACGTGTCCTCACCCCAGTCCTGGTCTTCTCACAAGAATTGAAGGGGGGTTTAACAGCAATGACTTCCTGTCCCTCTAAAACACACAAACATACTCACACAATTCTTCTCTCTTCTAGCAGGTGTTGCTTTAATGCTATATTAATTTCAACTCATCTTAAAAGTGCATGAAATCAGAGAACCATCTATAATCACTGATTATTCAAATGTATTGCACAAAAGAGTGTAAAAGAATTGACTGACTAAGAAAGAAAGAAAAGCAAGAAAAGCTATGATTTTCTAAATGCTTATTTTGTGGTTGTTTTGGCATTTGAAAGTCAAATAAAAAGTTGGCTGGGAACAGCAGCTCATTTGCATTTAAAGGAACACACAAAAATGGTACAGTATGTTTTTGCTCACACCCAAATAGGGGCAAATTTGACAAGCTATAATAAATGATCTTTGGGGTGTTTTGAGCTGAAACTTCACAGACACATTCTGGGGACACATTCTGCTATAGTCAAGTCAAGTCAAATTTATTTATATAGCGCTTTTACAATTGGTAATTGTTTCAAAGCAGCTTTACATATTAGAAGCACAGAAAAAAAGGGAAGTGGTTAAAAATAAACTGTACAAACAAGCGTGGTAATATGTAACATATACAAGATGGCGCTACATTAAGCCAATGTCGGCTGACTTCCAGGGGTGGAAAACAACCCCTAGGAGAAAAACCCAGCGTGCTAGCACTGGGAAAAAAGTCCTAGGAGGGAAAAAAACCCTTGGAAGATATATATAATATATGTAAATGTATATGGAGATCAAAATCTGAATTATACATTTTTATTATAGAGATTAAAAATAGATTATATATAAATATATGTAAGCGGATACGGGGATTAAAAATCTGAATTATAGATGCAGCCAGAATTGGATCTTTAGGCCCATTGTCTCCTGGGCTATGTTGTAGTCAGGTCCAGACGCAGGTTCTCCATCTGATCTGGATACGGCCTGGATCCAGCACCCGGCAAACCTCAGGATAAGCAGAGAGACAGATATTAGCGTAGATGCCATTCTTATTCTGATGTACAGGTATATCTAGTGTTATAGGAAATGTTCTCGGTTCCGGCCGACCTAATTATTGCAGCGTAACAATCCTTTAACGGATTTGAAAAATGTTAATGTATTGATAATGTGTTATGTGTATGCAAGACCAAAGAGATATATAGGAACCCTGGTTTCTTTAAAGGGATACTCCACTGTTTTTTCATATTAAACTATGTTATTCCCTTAACTAAGACGAGTTGATACATACCTCTCTTGTCTCAGTGCGTGCACTAAATCGCTCTGTCTTGCGGCAAAACTTTGTTAGCACTTAGCTTAGCCCAGTTCATTCAATAGGGGCCAAGCAGAGAAGCTACCAAACACCTCCACGTTTTCCCTATTTAAATACAGTTACTCGAGTAGTGTAACTCGACCTAGGACGGTGACACAAAACAAAACGTTGCGCTTTTCTAAGCGTGTAAAATGGATAACTATATTGTATGGCGGAATACCATAGCAAGTGCTCGGGAGCACTTTGACTTGGCGCAGTAATACCTTCACTCGTGAAAGTCCTCTCACCGGCCCCCGCTCCCTCTCCTGTAAAAGTCACGTTGGTTCTATTGACGGAAATGAGAGGGAGGAGGAGAGGGAGCGGGGGCCGTTGAGAGGACTTTTCACGAGTGAAGATATTACTGTGCCACGTCAAAGTGCTCCCGAGCACTTGCTATGGTATTCCAATATGGTATGGTATGGTATGGTATTTCTCAACTTTTGGTTGCATTTTCCAACTTTGGAGCATCACTGCCACAACCACTGTTCACATTTTTGCTCTACAGTATGTCATACTATACATACATCTAATTCAGCATAAACTGAGGGCACCATGAGACTTTTGCTTAAGATGCTTCGATTTGTATCAAACAGAAAGGCAGTGATCCTCCAGAATATAAGGTAATAAAGGTTAGACTGCCAGGCTCTCCAGCCATTGATCAGACAAGGCAACTTGACCTTCCAAAATTACAGCCAAGGATGCAAAGTGGCTCCATCAATGTCGATGTTCATACCACATGCATCATTGATTTTTATTGAACAGCATCGCAGCCTATTTAAACAGAGACACCATGCTAGAAATAATCTTTAATGAAGCTTTGATGTGACGTGGCTTGTTCAGTGTACTGCCAGGAAAACAACCAAATATGCATTGGGTTGTTAGTAAAGTCAAAGATTACATGGTTGGTTTAAAGAGTATACTATTAAAGGAGACCACCATTTCCAAAAATCCTGACTCACTGTGAAGGAAGATGCAAGGCAAAGTCAATAGATTTGGATTGTGTCAACACGTTTCCTGCAACAGGCTCAGATACAGGGGCAGATTATATAAAAAAAAAGACTTTTTTGTTTGATGTAAATGTTTGAAAAGAGCATACTACCTACACTAAACCTTACAAAGCATTAACTTTCTAGAACCACTTACGGGACTATTAATTTCTAAACTGCCGAGATACAGTATGTGCAACAACCAATGTAATAAAACATTGCCAGGTTCAAAGGTTTTTGATAAAACTGCTTTTAGTGCCACTCACTGAACATTTCATTTTGAAAGTGTTGCGAAAAACCTGGTCTCATGGAAAGACGTACTTTTGGGAACATTTTTGCAAGTCACAAAATGTGTACCAATACGTGCATATCACTGCAGTTTCCAACAGAAATGAACACTAGAGGCAGTAAAAGCAATTAAATCATTTTCATACACAGCTATGATTACAGGGTCAGATTATGGATTAATAAAGATTTGTTTTCACATCTCCTTGCACAATATTATGTTATGATATCAAAACGCTTTTATCAAAGTGCATAATTTGTAAACAAATATATTTTGAACTTTGCATCGCTTAACCAGCTCCATATGTTTCGCTTTTCTGACAAAAGTTTGCTCGGTAGCTCAGCTGCTTTGAAGTTGTACTTAGGATGCAGAAGGCTTGGGTACAAATCCCGTGAAAGACTAGTCATGGTAAAATAGCTCAAAGACGAGAGATCAAAAACAAGCTAAAATGGCATGATTACAAATGGTTTTTATGTCACATTTGCTTTTGTTAACACTATTGGGTAGGTTTAGGTGTAGTGTTTGTGGTGCATTTTTAAATGTAATGGAACATTAGCACCACTCACCGGACATTTCAAATCAGATATGCAGTGATACGTATAAAACCAACATAATAAAAATTTACCATATTCATGTTTATCTGTTTCGGAAAAAAACTGAACACACTTTTAGCGCCACTCAGTGGACATTTCACATTGAAACGTACAAAACGTACAAACCCGATTCCAAAAAAGTTGGGACACTGTACAAATTGTGAATAAAAAAGGAATGCAATAAATTACAAATCTCATAAACTTATATTTTATTCACAATAGAATATAGATAACATATCAAATGTTGAAAGTGAGACATTTTGAAATGTCATGCCAAATATTGGCTCATTTTGGATTTCATGAGAGCTACACATTCCAAAAAAGTTGGGACAGGTAGCAATAAGAGGCCAGAAAAGTTAAATGTACATATAAGGAACAGCTGGAGGACCAATTTGCAACTTATTAGGTCAATTGACAACATGATTGGGTATAAAAAGAGCCTCTCAGAGTGGCAGTGTCTCTCAGAAGACAAGATGGGCAGAGGATCACCAATTCCCCCCAAAATAGTGGAGCAATATCAGAAAGGAGTTTCTCAGAGAAAAATTGCAAAGAGTTTGAAGTTATCATCATCTACAGTGCATAATATCATCCAGAGATTCAAAGAATCTGGAACAATCTCTGTGCGTATGGGTCAAGGCCGGAAAACCATACTGGATGCCCGTGATCTTCGGGTCCTTAGATGGCACTGCATCACATACTGGAATGCTACTGTAATGGAAATCACAACATGGGCTCAGGATTACTTCCAGAAAACATTTTCGGTGAACACAATCCACCGTGCCATTCACCGTTGCCGGCTAAAACTCTATAGGTCAAAAAAGAAGCCATATCTAAACATGATCCAGAAGAAGTGCAGGCGTTTTCTCTAGGCTAAGGCTCATTTAAAATGGGCTGTGGCAAAGTGGAAAACTGTTCTGTGGTCGGACGAATCAAACTTTGAAGTTCTTTTTGGAAAACTGGGACGCCATATCATCCAGACTAAAGAGGACAAGGACAACCCAAGTTGTTATCTGGGCTCAGTTCAGAAGCCTGCATCTCTGATGGTATGGGGTTGCATGAGTGTGTGTGGCATGGGCAGCTTACACATTTGGAAAGGCACTATCAATGCTGAAAGGTATATCCAAGTTCTAGAACAACATATGCTCCCATCCAGACGTCGTCTCTTTCAGGGAAAACCTTGCATTTTCCAACATGACAATGCCAGACCACATACTGCATCAATTACAACATCATGGCTGTGTAGAAGAAGGATCCAGGTACTGAAATGGCCAGCTTGCAGTCCAGATCTTTCACCCATAGAAAACATTTGGCGCATCATAAAGAGGAAGATGTGACAAAGAAGACCTAAGACATTTGAGCTACTAGAAGCCTGTATTAGACAAGAATGGGACAACATTCCTATTCCTAAACTTGAGAAACTTGTCTCCTCAGTCCCCAGACGTTTGCAGACTGTTATAAAAAGAAGAGGGGACGCCACACAGTGGTAAACATGGCCTTGTCCCAACTTTAAAATCAACTTATTTTTCCCTTACAATGATACATTTTCTCAGTTTAAACATTTGATATGTTATCTATGTTGTATTCTGAATAAAATATTTAAATTTGAAACTTCCACTTCATTGCATTCTGTTTTTATTCACAATTTGTACAGTGTCCCAACTTTTTTAGAATCGGGTTTGTACATGGCACTATGCATTTTCGTTTTGCAAAAATGTTCCCACAGGTACGTTTTTCTAATGAGACTCTGCTATTTGCGAAACATGCAAGAAGCTACGTAATATTTAGAAGAAATGTCGCTAAAGGCATGTTTCTGGGTTGGTTTCTTGTACTAATGGAAGGTCCGAATTAAATAAATGGAAGCACCTTGTTTTGTTCCTGCAGATGAGTTGTCAGGAAAACCACATATTTTACTGCTTAGTGTACACCTCTCTACCCTACAGAAGAGTGCTGACAGCTGTTCCTAAACTCTGATTTGCCTTTCAGTGTCAGTCAGGAAACAATGTGGTGGAAACTCTAGACGTACCCTGGAGTGCCGCCTGAACTTTACTTCCGTTTATTGGTCGCCTTACTTGCTTGACTGGCCAGGGCTTCTCCCACAAGGCAACAAGCTATTTCCCTGCCCTGCAGAATGCTTCCCAGGTTTGTCATTGAGACACAGTGTCTGCCCTTTTTGATTGCATATCACTGTGGCTCATCTGAAGAAAAAAGAAAAAAAAAAATCAGTGCTGTTTCACTAGTTTTGTTTGCTCATTTCAGAATGCCACCTCAATGCCAGCCTGCTCAACAGTGGAATCAATACTTCCTCTCACACAGCAAAGGCCAGGTTTTGCAACAGTGATGAATATTAGATAGGACACTAGCTGCCAGCGAGACAGCTCAGAAAAGCCGTCTGCCTCACTTAGACCAGGCTGCTAAGGTTACGGCAGAACCGTGTGTCAACATTGGATGTTTTCAGTGACCCCTTCAACCCAACTTGATACTGCAATGTCATTTCAGAGCAAAGCCATTTTAATAGAGCATACTGAAAAACATCAGCTCCAATTTGTCAGCATCCCACAACTTCATCTGCACTTAAGCAGTTTTCTTTATTGAAAGGTCAAATTGCTTTTCACTGTCCTGTCCTGAGAGCGGTTCTCATAGTGTGAGAAGGTAGAGGGCATGCGCCCATATCATGTGTCACACATGTACACAAACACATAAATCAGCACCAGGTTGAGGAATTAAAGAGATGATTTTACCTTCTATTTACAACTCATTAATCCTGGGACCATGACAAATAACCTGAGACCAACAATACTAGATCCAGAGTTTAACACTGACCCCATGACATTAAACACAGATGCACATAAAAGGGGAGAAGACTGCCAGGGCAAAACCTCATCATTACAACTAACACCTATATTATTTAGGATTTACTATGTCCAGGCTAACTATTTCCAAATTTTGCAAATGGGGAGGTAAAGAATAAATTGAGAAAAGTATGAGAAAGTAAAAATAAATAACTGTACATCTTGTTTTAAATAGAAACAATACAAATGCAAATATTATAACATCTGCAAATAATTATTTAAAAAAAAAAAAAAATACTAATTTATATACACTGTCCTCCAAAGGTTTGGAAAAGGCCCTAGAAAAGTGGGGTTTTGGACAACATTGGCATGAATACTTTTTAATGTGTGATAATTATTATTAAAATAAAATTAACATTTATTTAATTCCAGTACTTCCTTAAATTCAAATTACATTTCTGCTTCTTTTTGCTACAACTGAAATGCATGCATTCAGAGTGGCATACCCTGTTACAGTCAAGCAGTGAAATCATTTACAGTATAGAAATTAATTAAAAAATGTCACATGAGCAAGAGTTAGCGACAACAAACAGTAATGAAGGAAGGAGTGTACTAAAGCTGCCTTTACTTGCTGTAGGAATAATGGTGCGTTCAAGTCTTCCTGGGAAGTTCGTATTTACGAGGTGGGAAATCGTGTGTACGACGGTAGGTGCGTTCAAGTCACTTTCGTCGGAGTATGATGGCGGTGTGCCTTCTCTAAATTAATTACACAAAATTACAACACTTCTGCTTCTAGAAAATGTAGAGCAAATAATGTACATTAGTTGTATGTTGCTTTTTTATGTTTTTTAATTAATTTATGAAGCTGTTGTAAACTTTATTGTTGCATATTACATTTTTATACTGTGATGCTATTGTATTTTTTGCTGGGAATCAGCTTACTTTGTTGTAAATAGAAAAGCCTGACAATTCACTGCTAAATACCTGTAATATTGTGGTATTTCGCCATGTTTCTGACTGACACGCCCCCAACTCGTACAGATCGGAGCTTAAAGAAAATTACGAGCTTCCCACTGGTATTTACGACATTGTGGTGGCATTCATGTCAGTTCTGCTCGTAAATACGATCTTTCCGACATGACTTGAACGCACCATAATTGTACGAGTTTCCCAGATAAAAATTGCACATGAACGCCCTCCCATTTCAAAACTTGAATGCCATGAGCTGGCAATCACGACTTATCAAATTTCTAATAGCACGTGAAGGCAGCATAAAGCCAATATAGGGAACTGCTAGTATCCGTGTTACTAGTTCAAAAGATTTGTCCAAGCCTCCATTACGAATTTTGAAAATTAGACCTACTGTAGCAACGATGGCTTGGTCCAGCCCATTTCCAAACAGTTACACACAGCACGATTGTTTGATATTGGTTCTATACAAACAGTTCAATAAACAAAAATAACTTAAGTACGTTTACATTGTAACTTACATTGTAGACACAACTTTACCAGTTTGCTTCACCAACGAAGATAGTTAAGACAAGACAAAGCAACAGAAGAACCGCTGCAAGTTTTGCAATACCAACAACACAGCAGTGTTGTTTTTGTTTTGTTCCCGAACGAGTCAGTGTCACGATTCAATGACTTAATTTCGTTTTTCGCTCCTAAATGAATCAGAGTCTTTAAACGAATCATTTGAGCGAATGATTCAGTGTCTGTGAATTTCATAAAGAAAGCTACTTGTGTGGTTTCTGAATGAATCTGCATTTTTAACAAATCGACTGACTGACTGGTCCGTGTACGTTTTGATAGTTTGTTTTCCAATTTGAAATGAAATACGCAGAAACGAGAAAATGGTCGTTTCCCGTTTTTTCGTTTGTTAAAAAAAAACGGAAAAACGAGATTTTGACTCGATTTTCGTTTTTTCGGGTTACGGATAGAAAATGGAAACACGACTTCAAAACTCGTTTTCCACATGTGGGCGGTCATTACACGCCCCTTTCAGCCGATTGGTCAATCAAATCTGAGCCAGTGACGTCATCTTCAGTTCGTTCAACAAAATAACAGTCCTCTGCCACTATATCAGTATGTCATAAATCGGCTTTCTTCTGTGCAACCTAACGCGTATTTCACAGAAATATTTATTTCAGAAATGTTAATCAGCACACAGACTGTTGTAATGCTGTTTGTAGTTTAATAGTGAAACTACCCACACAGAGGAGCGGATGAAAAGCAGAGATTAAAAAAAAAAAAAAAAAAAAAACCTACAGGTTTTATTTTATTCTATTTTGAATAAATAGAATAAATCACAATAAATAAATAGCAATTTTGAAAAACGAACAATCGCTCATCTCTATTTATTTATTTTATATAGCCTAATTGCCTGCTGAAATGTTAATAACCCTTTGGTTAAAAGATTTAGGGAATATGTAAAGATCAAACATTAAAGATCAAAATTACAGCTACATAGCCTTTTTAGTTATGACAAAAATAATATATAAATGTTAAGCCAAAACGAATTAATTTAAAGCTGAACTGAAACAGAAACCGGCGTTATAACTACCTCTCTAATTTGACACAAATCCAAATGTTTCAATATTCACGATTTGGAGGCTAAACTATATTTATTATTTAAACGCTTTTATTGTAGCCTACACAGACTACTTAAAATGAGCAGTAGGCCTATAACGTTTTATATATTTGGTTGAATGTACATATTTTGACAGTTAACAGGCTGTGGCGTCAAGTTCCTAAAACTGATGTTGTGTGTGCGTGAGGCGCCGACGCGTTCACTTGAATTTTCTTATAAAAGCGGAAACAACTTAATACTTAGACATTTATGGTCAAATATATGTAACACCATTCGAATCTGTGAAAGGTTAAATAGGCCTATTATTTTTGTACACTCACAAACAAAACATTGCTCGTAAAATAAACAAAGAAATTTTCTGCCGTATTGGTTTCCTTTCTGTAACTTCTCAAAAATAAACCGACACTCATATTGTCGCATTTTTTCCCCTTTCATTTTGGTAATATTAATTACTTAAGTGAAATAAATTTCGCGCATAGACATAGGCTATTTAGCCTATTCCTTTTTGAATCCTTTGTTCTCCGTTCACAGAAGCGCTGCAGGTGCGTGATGATAATGAATCCTCATGTTCTGTTGTTTATTCTGCTATTTGTTTATGTAGGCTAAAACTAAACCCCTGGAATTTTTTAATGATTCACAGACATTTATCAAATTTCGTTTAATTCTAATTTAATATAATTTTATCGGTTAATGAAACGATGATCGCATCAGTTGAAAGTCAGGGGGAAAAAACAGAAATTATATTGACAAGGCAACAATAATTTTCGTTTAGTTTAAACTTTTCAAAACATCCACAGAACTGCATACAGTAAATTTTCCCGCTGTTTAAGCCACGAATATTTACAAAATAAAATAATTACAAAGATAATAAAACTTCTATGTTTAATATACGAGAGTTTTTGTTTTGCTGTTGTCCACTGAAGCAATTGACGCAGAATCGCCAATAGCCGTTAAATCGAAATTGAAAGTAAAATGTTCAGGGCCATTTATAGCTAATTCATTCAAAAGCGAAGGAAAGACAGAAAAAGTGAGGATAGCAAGTAAACTGTGACATATAATAGTAATGTTCACTGTGTTCATAAAAGTGTTTAATTTAAGAGATAAAATCTGTATGGCCATTTATAAGCTAAGGAAAACTAAAAAGCCCCCCGATGGTGATACCGTTATTAGGTGTTGCCACCTAGTGGATAGCCTATTTTCTAATATGACTGTAGTCTACTGCAAGGAATGCGTCTGCTAAATTATTGAATTTAAATGTATAAAATGTAAACAAAACATTAAAATAAGAAAAAAAATGAGTGCAGTAGCCACTGATCTATAATAGATAATAGTCTGTCATTATGTATAGCCTATTGATCGGTGGTAGTAGCCCAAAGGATGTCATGCGCTTAGTAACAGATGTAGAGGCATTTACATTTTAAAAACAGCTTAAAAACAGACTTAATTAAATTTACTGTAGGTTTTTTAAAACTTTTTTTTATCTGTGCAAACATATTTCTGTGAAATACGCGTTAGGTTGCACAGAAGAAAGCCGATTTATGACATACTGATATAGCGGCAGAGGACTATTATTTTGTTGAACGAACTGAAGATGACGTCACTGGCTCAGATTTGATTGACCAATCGGCTGAAAGGGGCGTGTAATGACCGCCCACATGTGGAAAACGAGTTTTGACGTCGTGTTTCCGTTTTCTATCCGTGACCCGAAAAAAACGAAAATCCAGTCAAAATCTCGTTTTTCCGTTTTTTTTAACAAACGAAAAAACGGGAAACGACCGTTTTCTCGTTTCTGCGTATTTCATTTCAAATTGGAAAACAAACTATCAAAACGTACACGGACCCGGACTGAATGACTCACTCTTGACAAGACAATCCCTTGTTGCCACCTACTGGCGTAACAATGTAACCTGCAGAAAGAGTCTGCAAATTCCCCACTACTGATGCACAGACTGTCTAGACACAGAAAAGCAGAGTGATATTACAAACAATGAAAAGTCACATTTACTTTATATCAGAACTCTAATTCTGCTGACAACTCAGATTGGAGGACGAATTAGTCAACAATCTTGTGAAATTAATTAACTATTATCTGGATAGTTGATGGTGAAACACTGGCAAAATCTCACTCCAGTGTAGCCTAGATATGGTGTTAGTTGGTCCAAGAGGGTTTCTTAAATTAATTATAAGAAGGACGTTACAGAAATATTAACCACAATAATCATAGGTTGTGGAGAGGACAAATTACTAATGTCTGAGAATGGGTAAGATTGAAAGAATTACAATTACACAACATACTGAATCTGTTCGCTCATGCCTTTACGGTTTCCAAGAAACTGTTTTATCCACCATAGAATGATATTTTGAGTAAAACTTCTTAGCAGCCCTGGTCTTTGGCCAATGTTTGGCTTAAGGGTTGCAGTTAAAGGTTGCCACATGTATAGTGTGAAAATGGGGGGTGGGGGTGTAGTATGACATCTTTGAACTGTGTTGAATGTATACTTGAATGTATAGAAAACAAAACATACACATATATTCTGACTTAGTGTTTAGTGCTAATTAATGATACATTTCATGCATTTCTAGAAATTCTTGTTCTACTATATTCCTATTGGTTTAAGTCTTTTTGAGGGTGAGATCTGTTTGGTGGAGGGGGTGGAGGGAGAATTTATCTCTTTCCCTGCTATTTAATATGCTGTTTCAATATTCCAGAGGGTGTTAAATGCAAATTCCGAGGTCACTCATAAGTCAATGTAAAAAATTATTTTGAGGACAGAGAGATGTATAAGAAACTGTCAGAGCCACTTAAATAAAGAAACTTCCCATTTCAAATTCTGCTAGGTGAGAAGGGAAAAGAGCATTTGAAAGGATCCAGAACATCTGAAGGCCATAAGGCTCCCTGATCATACAGTAACTGATCAAGATTGCAGTGAAGAACTTATCATTTTCTCATGGTGATAAAATCTCAGTGTACGACATACAAATTCTTTGATGACACACAAAGAAACAGCAAAGTGTCCACATTATGCAGATATATTTCCCCTGGAGAAACTTCGGAAGTCATTCAGAGGGGTTCATTAACTGCATGGAGTGAAATTAAAGCGAAAAGTCTAATATGTGAGAAAATCTCCACCGAGAATAATGTCATGCTCCGTCTCATTTCTATTATGCTGTAAAATGATTCTTGTTTTCATTGATATTTTAATTACCACAAAATCTGTTTTGTTTGAGTAGTTTGTGTTGACGAATTTATAGCTCAATCTTTGTCATGGGGCAAAAAGGCTTTGGAAGCTGCTGGAAAATGATTTGAGTTCTTCTGTGGGGCAAATTCCTCAGATGGACTCACTGGAGCGATTAGTGCTCTGTAATGATCTTCCTGATTCTTGTCTTAATAGCTGGAAAAGCTTTCGGAAGTTAGATCTGCGGGGTTTCAGAGGGAGGGGTAGACTAAACGGCTTTTCTCCTTGAAGACTACGCTGTAACTTGAACAAGTTGGATATACGAGTTTGAGTACATTTTGCCTCAAATTAATTGTCTCCAGATAATTAATTAAAAGTTGCCTCAAAGTAATTAATTAATTTCCAACAAACTTGGTAATCATGGTCAGCTAATGTGGTTAAGAAATAAGAAAGTAACCTCACCATTTCATTAAAGTTAACTAGGTGCAAGTAAACATAAGATTTGCAATTAAAAATGTTGTTTTTATTAAACTTTAATTAAAAAAAAAAAGAAAAGTGAAACATTAGCCTTTTCAGGGGATTCAGCTCCCAGCATGCTTTGCATGTGACTATATGGTAAGAGTTTGTTAAAGTCAATTTATTGTATTTGTTTTGGGGGAAAAAGTAACTGTGAGACTTGTAGTGTTTAATGTGACTATTATCTGTAAATTTGGGCAGATATATGAACGCAACACATTTAATTAAGTGTTTTCCTCTCATAAAAAAGACAGTGTCATTAAAAGACCAAACTTAGTAAACACTATATTAAAGCATAATATAGAGAAAAATTGGTTTGTGCCAAATTTGATCTTTTAATATCACTTATGCTACATTAAGCAACGTTAAACATTTTCTTTATAACAGTTTTCTATATGAAAATTCGTGAATTTAAACACGTTGCGTTCAAATTCTGGACTCAATTGCTTTTCTGCTACTTTATTAGTATGATGTTTAGTGAGTTTGGTCTGTTAATTTCAATGTCTTTCTTAATAGGCAAGCTACTTTAAGCGTTTTCTATAACTATTTTCTATGGGAGGAAAAGGCTTAACGTAATAAATGCGTTGAGATCATTCGGGACTTTTTGTAGGCCTACATAGTATTTATTAGTACAATGTTTAGTGAGTTCGGTCTGTTATATAGGCTACAAGCCACGTTAAGCTTTTTTCACGTTAAGCGTTTTAGAATGTCCCGTTGCCGAGCCACACTATGACAGGTAGACTATGGCGTTTATTTAGTTTTTCCTTTTTATTTAAAATATTCACAAACTTGTTAACTATATCATGAATTATTGATATATTCCGATTGTCAAATATGTGGAAGTGAATGTGTTTTGTTGTTTAGCCTATAATGATCATGTTGATAAAACAGAGGATCAGTCAGATTTAGGCTGCATCACATAAATTCATCAATTTGTTCCCGAAATACATAAACGTAAGTGAACTGAGAGAAAAGAGTCAACTTCACTATTTCATATGTAGACTATTTGATATGAATAGAAAAAATGACAAATTATAATCGAAAGGATTATTTCAGCTTCCATATCAGTGTTTGGTGTTTGCATTTAACAAACTATAAATGTCTTTATATATATATATATATATATATATATATATATATATATATATATATATATATATATATATATATATATATATATATATATAGGCTATAGCCTAGGTTAGTACTTAATTTAAATGTATATTTAAATGTCTGAAACTTCAAATAAACATTATGTGGTTGAAAACACTGAATAGCTGTAAAATATGAAAAGCACAGAGCGCGTCCATCTCTAGCTCAGCGCCAGCTGATTTTGAACGAATCTTTAATGTGACTCGGGAAGAACGAGTCGTCTTGGGGGGTGATTCGTTCAGTCGCGCATGTGCAATATTCTACAGGTTCTGTACTGCAAGAAGTAGTTCACCTGATGATTCAATTGATTAGTTCATTTCATGAGTCTTTCGGGTTTTGAGTCGTTCCTTAATCACGTGACAGACCCATACACTAAGCCAATGCATTCTGAGCCGGAAAGAGAATTGATTAGTTCGTTTTATGAGTCTTTCGGGTTTTTGAGTCGTTCCTTAATCACGTGACATACCCATACACTATGCTGTGTGACCCAAGCACATTATATTTCTTAGTAAATAACGTTAACTCTCCAGTTTTGTTTGAGTTTGTGTTACAACTGTTAAAGCTGAAGTTATCATAACCTTGATGTTTTTAAACTAACATTAATAATTCAAATTCGAAATGTTATTTGCTTTTAATTCATGTCATTATGTCCTTTTTGAGCAATCTTCTTATACATATATTAGACCAATATCAAGTCAAGTCTGCCTAGGAAAAGCAATTATTATAACAGCAAACTCAAAATTTGAGTAAAAATTAACAAACTAGGCTATAAATACTTTGTATTGTTGTTGTGAATGGGAGTCTCAGGCTGGAGATCCAAGTGCAGCGTTTTATTAAAGTAGAGTGGTCGTACAGGCAGGGTCAAAACAGGAACAAACAGGAACAGTGAGGAACAGGCAGAATCGTAGTCAAGGGACAGGCAATGATCAGGACAGGCAGCAATGGGTCAAAAACAGGGAACAGGCAGTAACGGCAACAAGGAACAGGCAGACAGGGAATACAGAAAAACGCTTAGAATTACAACAACAGTTAAACAAGACTTTGCGACTAGATGGTGTGAGTGAGAGTCCTTTTATAGTCCAGGTAACAAGCTGCAGCTGGGTGTGGTGATTAGTGAGGAGTGTGTGCATGGCTGTATGTGGCAACAGGTGATTGGTGTAGAGTGAACATGTGACTGGCGAGGGGAATGATGGGAAATGGAGTCCGGAACTAGACAGGGGCAGACGGTGATCGTGACATAGCGCCCCCTCCCGGAAGGCGCGTCCTCGCGCCGTAGAGGACACCAATAAGGGAGGGGGGGTGGGTGCATTGGAGATCTAATGGGGAACGGGAACGGATCTCCAGTGCAGGTTCCAGGAGCTTGGGCAACCATGGAGGGTCAGGAGCCTCGGGCAGCCATAGCGGGTCAGAAGCCTCGGGCAGCCACGGCGGGTCCGGGGCCTTGGGCAGCCACGGCAGGTCAGGCAGCTTGGGCAGCCACGGCAGGTCAGGCGGCTTGGGCAGCCACGGCAGGTCAGGCGGTTTGGACGGCCACTGCGGAACAGAGTCCATAGTTGACCCCAGCGGGTCAGAGTCCATTAGTGGCCATAATAAATTGCAGTCCAAAGGTGGCCATAACAATTCAAAGGCCCATGCCAGCAGTGGTCGGGCAAGGTCCCCACCCACAAGCTCCCCACCCCTAGGTATACTGCCCCCCCCCAAAAAGTTCTTGGGGAAATCAAGGGAGGCATTGGCGGGTTCATGGGCAAGGAGCTTGGGTGGCGCCAGCAGGGCAGATGGCCTGAGCGGCAGTGGTAGAGCAAATGGTCCAGGCGGTGGTGGCAGGGCCGACCAAGGCTGCTCTGTGGCCGTATCAAGGAGAGCGGGCAGTTCGGTGACGGCCTCCATGGCCGTATCAGAGAGAGCAGACAGCTCCGAGACGGCAGCGGGCTCGGGCTGCTCCGGGACGGCAGCGGGCTGGTAGACTGCTCCGACGTCAATAGAGCTCGAGTTCCTCAACGCACGTAGGACAGCCAAGACATAAAAAGTGAGCACAGCCCTCTGGGCCAAGACAGGACAGACCAGGAGAGCAGACTTGGCTCTGGGCGATCAGCGGAGACGTGACGTGACTCTGGGCGATCAGCGGAGACGAGACTTGGCTCTGGGCCTTCAGCGAAGGCGTGACGTTGCTCTGGGCGTTCAGCGAAGGCGTGACGTTGCTCTGGGCGTTCAGCGAAGGCGTGACGTTGCTCTGGGCGTTCAGCGAAGGCGTGACGTTGCTCTGGGCGTTCAGCGAAGGCGTGACGTTGCTCTGGGCGTTCAGCGAAGGCGTGACGTTGCTCTGGGCGTTCAGCGAAGGCGTGACGTTGCTCTGGGCGTTCAGCGAAGGCGTGACGTTGCTCTGGGCGTTCAGCGAAGGCGTGACGTTGCTCTGGGCGATCAGCGAAGGCGTGACGTTGCTCTGGGCGTTCAGCGAAGGCGTGACGTTGCTCTGGGCGTTCAGCGAAGGCGTGACGTTGCTCTGGGCGTTCAGCGAAGGCGTGACGTTGCTCTGGGCGTTCAGCGAAGGCGTGACGTTGCTCTGGGCGTTCAGCGAAGGCGTGACGTTGCTCTGGGCGTTCAGCGAAGGCGTGACGTTGCTCTGGGCGTTCAGCGAAGGCGTGACGTTGCTCTGGGCGTTCAGCGAAGGCGTGACGTTGCTCTGGGCGTTCAGCGAAGGCGTGACGTTGCTCTGGGCGATCAGCGAAGGCGTGACGTTGCTCTGGGCGATCAGCGAAGGCGTGACGTTGCTCTGGGCGATCAGCGAAGGCGTGACGTTGCTCTGAGCGATCAGCGAAGGCGTGACGTTGCTCTGGGCGTTCAGCGAAGGCGTGACGTTGCTCTAAGCGATCAACGAAGACGTGACGTTGCTCTGGGCGTTCAGCGAAGGCGTGACGTTGCTCTGGGCGTTCAGCGAAGGCGTGACGTTGCTCTGGGCGTTCAGCGAAGGCGTGACGTTGCTCTGGGCGTTCAGCGAAGGCGTGACGTTGCTCTGGGCGTTCAGCGAAGGCGTGACGTTGCTCTGGGCGTTCAGCGAAGGCGTGACGTTGCTCTGGGCGTTCAGCGAAGGCGTGACGTTGCTCTGGGCGTTCAGCGAAGGCGTGACGTTGCTCTGGGCGTTCAGCGAAGGCGTGACGTTGCTCTGGGCGTTCAGCGAAGGCGTGACGTTGCTCTGGGCGTTCAGCGAAGGCGTGACGTTGCTCTGGGCGTTCAGCGAAGGCGTGACGTTGCTCTGGGCGATCAGCGAAGGCGTGACGTTGCTCTGGGCGATCAGCGAAGGCGTGACGTTGCTCTGGGCGATCAGCGAAGGCGTGACGTTGCTCTGGGCGATCAGCGAAGACGTGACGTGACTCTGGGCGATCAGCGGAGACGAGACTTGGCTCTGGGCGATCAGCGGAGACGTGACGTGACGTCACTCCATCACAAAAAAAGTCAATAAGTGCGCAGTCAGGCAGATCCGAATAATAAGCTAGGTTTAGGTATTCTGTGATGTAATCCTCCAATGAACGTGTGCCCTGCGCACTGGAGATCCAAGTGCAGCGTTTTATTAAAGTAGAGTGGTCGTACAGGCAGGGTCAAAACAGGAACAAACAGGAACAGTGAGGAACAGGCAGAATCGTAGTCAAGGGGCAGGCAATGATCAGGACAGGCAGCAATGGGTCAAAAACAGGGAACAGGCAGTAACGGCAACAGGGAACAGGCAGACAGGGAATACAGAAAAACACTTAGAATTGCAACAACAGTTAAACAAGACTTCGCGACTAGATGGTGTGAGTGAGAGTCCTTTTATAGTCCAGGTAACAAGCTGCAGCTGGGTGTGGTGATTAGTGAGGAGTGTGTGCATGGCTGTATGTGGCGACAGGTGATTGGTGTAGAGTGAACATGTGACTGGCGAGGGGAATGATGGGAAATGGAGTCCGGAACTAGACAGGGGCAGACGGTGATCGTGACAATTGTAGGCTTGGATTATTATATTATTATATAGCCTAGTGTTTATTTACAGATAGACAGTCAAAAAGATAAATTAATCAATATTTTATTTATAACAGGGCTTTATTTATTTATAATAACACACCACAGATCCTCAAGAAACAGTAACAAAAACAGTGACAGAAATGTCAGAAATAGCGTATGGGTCTGTCACTCAAAAGTCAGAGTCAGTAAAATGATCCGAACTTCCCATCACTAGCCAGCAGCGCAAAAGCAGGTTTTAATTTAGCAGTGACGCACTGAATATTTAATCACACCGGTGTGATCGCACGCATTAAAGGATAAAATTGAGAGTTAATGGGGGAAAAATTTTAAATGAGGGGGCACAAATCAGATCTGAGGGGGCAATGCCCCTTTTTGCCCCCTCGTGGTGCCGGGCCTGCTTCTGAGCCAGCATTACGGTTTAATGATCTACAACAAAATAGAGAGTGCTTCAGTGATAACTAAGTAAATATTTACTACAATATTAATTTCTCTCTAGAAATGACATCAAAAGTGGAAAATGTTGGCCAAAACCATACTTTTACACACAAACTGACCACCAACCACATTTTTCAAATGCCATCTTTATTTTTTAGATTAACTGTCACAGAATGGAACTCATAGGATGTGGGATATGAAAGGCAGTGAAGGATACATCTATGCTGCCTTCAAAAAATTATCAGATGAAGGTATCTCAGGACACAAGAGAAGCTGACTTTGGATTCAGACTTGCCTTGATGCCTTTGAATGACTTGGAATGCATCCTCCCAAAGCAGCATTTTTAAGCTTTCTGACACAGGCTTATAGGCGAGATCTGCCAGTTGTAGATGGGGAGGAGTTGAAAACGGAGACATGAAGTCAGTAAATTAGATACAGTATTAATACACAGCTATTTCAGATGTTTTCATGAAGCAACAGAAACATTTTCATGTAATATTTTATGGACTGCTTAATACAGCTCCATATCTACAAGAATAATGTTCAACATAAGGCTCTCTCTATTCCTTAAGACCTTCTAAGGTCATAGCGCTGGAGCCATATCCCAGTTTCCTAGGCCAGAGGCAAGCACCTTGGACAGATGACCAGTCCATCACAGAGCTCTCACACACAGAAAATTTTGACCGTCCAATTCACCTAACCTGCATGTCTTTGGACTGTGGGGGAAACTGGAGTAACCGGAGGAAACCCATGCTGACAACAAGCAAACTCCACACAGAAGGGACTCCTGGGGACTCGAACCAGGACTCTAACTGGGGACCTTCTTGCTGTGAGACAGCAGCAATAACCACTGAGACACCGTGCCATCCAACATACGCCTAAACTATTTAAATACCAGTAAAGTGGTTCTATATTTTTTTATGAGCTTTATTTTGATACAAATGACACAATTGTAGCATCTGAATCGATCAAGCACACAATTGTTACTCACAAAGTTACTTTTCCTACCCTTCACCCATGCAGACTCCATAATGTCTGGCTCCCCCACTGAGCGCTATCACCATTTGCTCTCCACACACATTTCAAAGACACTTGGGAGATAGTGCCTGCTCAGAAAAGTACAGGCCACTTGGATCAGACCTTCAGTCCATAGAAATAGAAACCTTGCCACTAATTCATTGACAAATCTACCTAAATGAATGAACATGCATTTCTCCAGTTTATTTTTACTGTGTGTATATTGTTCTTTTGTACATTATATAGTGTTAGGCATGTCTGATGAGAGAACTATTAGATAATGTAGCCCATCTAGATGGTGTTGATGGTGATGACTCATACTTTGGTGGACATCACCATCTCATAGAATGCATTGTATGTTTGTAATATTTATCCGAGTATAAATGGACACAAACTGCTAGCTTACTCCCCTCATGCAAATGAGTTTACTTTCAAACAAAGGAACATTTCCTACCTGGAAATTACACCTTTCTCATTGGTCAAGCCAAAACTCAAAGGTGTGACTTCTGTAGAGGTTAAAAAAGCCCCCACGCAGATCTCTCTCTTGGTCTTTTGCCTTTGTTCTTGCTGATTCTACTGATTGCTGGTCAACTCAACTGGCCAAGCCATGCGCAACTTCCTCGACAACAGGGTCAGAGTCGGACTTGTAACCCAAAGTTTGTGGGTTTGAGTCTGAGCACCGGCAGGAATTGTTGGGGGGGATTGATATCATGATTGAGGTGAGACCCTTGAGCAAGGCACTGAACCCCCAACTGCTACCTGGTTGCTGCAGCAAAAATGGCTGCCCACTGCCATTGGGTATTTGTTCACTGCTCACTGCTGTGCATGTGCACTTGGATGGGATAAATGCAGAGCACAAATTCTGAGTATGGCCACCATACTTGGCTACATATCACTTTCACTTAAGCACCTCCTTTCACTGATCATTTGTTGAAAAGAAAGAAAGAAAGAAAGAAAGAAAGAAAGAAAGAAAGAAAGAAAGAAAGAAAGAAAGAAAGAAAGAAAGAAAGAAAGAAAGAAAGAAAGAAAGAAAGAAGGAAAGGAAGATCTTTACTTTTTAGAGTTTCTGGCATTATTTTTTATCTTATTTGTGGAAAGTGATAAATATATCTGCATGTTCTTAGGTACACAACACATAGTGAACAGAGTGTTTGTTGAGTTTGACTAATGTGGTTCCTTTGGCCACAAAAAATAAAAAATAAATAAATGTTTGCAGATGAAACTGTTCCCATCAAACATAAAAAGTGCCAAGGACAGCGCAAGACAGCAGAGGAGTGTGAAATCAAAATTATGTGTCTGGGACAAGTGATGCAAACATTACGCAACTGACGTGTGGATCAGTGACAGTACGACTGTATTTTATGGTCTGTAGTGGAAGGTTTTCAGAATTATATATTGTCTTCATATAACTTTATTCAAGACAGCAGGGAGAGTAAGATGCTTAAAGAGAAAATTAAATGGGACACAACAGTCAAAAGCACAAAAATAATCATTCACTCTTTATTCATATGATAGAAAGAGTGAGTTCACATGAAAATTAACTCCATGAACTCTTGGGAACATAAAAGCAGTCAGAAATCAGTGGAAAATCCTGGCTTGTTATTATTCATACCCAATAAAGATGTCACTTTTAATCATAACATGCAAATACACACATGATGTACATGGTGCTGTGATAAGCTCGGGAGGCAGTTCTGTGCTAATTTGGGTTTGTAACGGCAGATTTGCTGTTTGTTGGCAGTAC
Source organism: Chanodichthys erythropterus (assembly GCF_024489055.1). Taxonomy (NCBI): domain Eukaryota; kingdom Metazoa; phylum Chordata; class Actinopteri; order Cypriniformes; family Xenocyprididae; genus Chanodichthys; species Chanodichthys erythropterus. Next base: position 9,343,985 of record NC_090234.1, read on the forward strand.
TCCACAGCGCAGAGGGATCAGACTGCAGGCGGAGATGGCGATGACTTTGTTTGATCTCTCGCAGGGCTTTAGAACTCAGAGAGAAAGAAAAAAAAAATACCCTGAAACACTGCAACCAGCAGGCATTATGGGTAAAGGAAGAGGGATGTCAACATCTCACCGTTAGGTCATTTTCATAATGTTTCATAAGGTGATTTTTAAGGTATTGGTTTTAAATATTCTATCAGACAAATAATGTTTTTGTGTGTTAATGAATTGCATACCATATAAAGCTAAATGAACAAATATTTGTGTTAGAATATAATTGTCACAGAGCTCTGAGACTTGAGCAGATTGATTACACAAGCAGCTTTATTCAGAGATAACCAAAATTATACTACAGCCAGGCAAGAGTCAAAATCCATAAATACAGTCCATACATGAAACAAGGAAACAAAAACCAAAACAAAAACAGAGTGCTCAGTAAAGCAGGTGACAATAGATTTTAAACATCCATGAAACTGACTGAAACACACCGGGTATAAGGCGGCAAAAAAAAAAACACGACATAAGTGGAACCTGTGAGCAATGAACAGTGATGAGTCCAGAACAAAAGGTTGTGGGAAAATGGAGTCCTATGAGTGATGCAATAGTCTGGAGTGGAGTGCCCAACCAGGGTACTCCAAACTGGTGATCATGACATTTACAGGCTTGAAGATCCCCATGGTGGTGCAGACGACCACCACAGCTGTGCAGACGGACTTGTAGACCGCCACGGTGGTGCAGACGACCACCACAGCAGTGCAGATGGGCTTGAAGATCCCCAAGGTGGTGCAGACGACCACCTCAGCAGATGGGCTTGAAGACTCTCTGGGAGGATCAGGTAGATCCAGAGGCCAACACAGCTGAGCAGACAAAACTGGAACATTAAGCACAGAGAAGTTAGGGGTGACCAATAGGGCCGCAACAGGACAAGCATACAGTACAGAAACGACCTTTACAGTCGTATTGAGGCAGACAGACAGTTCAGGAATGACCTCTACAGTCGTGTCAAGACAGGAAACTCAGGAACCACCTCTGTGATCACCTCAGGGTAGACAGAGTACTCATGGACGGACGACCTCCTTGGTCATGTCAGGCGTGGCCGCCATCTAGGCCGAGGGCTCAGGCATGGCCGCCATCTTGGCCGAGGGCTCATGGGCAGGAGCGGGTTCTGGAGCGGACTCACGGGCTGGAGAGGGTTCTGGAGCGGACTCATGGGCTGGAGTGGGTTCTGGAGCAGATTCACGGGCTGAAGCAGACTCATTGGCTAGAGTGGGCTCTGAAGTGGAGTCTTGGACAGAAGCAGAATTGGTTAGAGTGGACTCTGGAGCGGACTCAAGGGCTGGAGCAGGCTCACGGGCTAGAGCGGGCGCTGGAGGTATCCGGACCTTCCCATTCTTGTGGAGGTAAAAGTAATTGGAGAAATTCCAAAATTTAGAGTCTTTAGTAGGTCCATCTCCCACTGCAGCAGAGGGTCATCTATACAATGGTTGAAAATGTCCTTGAGGACCTCATCAGGGTAATTAAACCTCTCTGCCCTGGACCAAAACCTTTGGGTGAAGGCCCTCACCTCCATTCCTCTCTGAGCAAGGGTATTCAGACCTCGAGGACAGGCCTGACCTTCCTGAGCCCCAGCAGATGGCTGGATTCTCCTGCTGCTGGATCTAAACATGATGGATGTTTACTGTATGTCATGGAGCTCTGAGACTTGAGGTAGATCCACATGCAGCTTTATTCAGGGATAACCAAAATCGTAGTACAGCCAGGAAAGAGTCAAAATCTATGGATACAGTCCATACATCAAACGAGAAAACCAAAACCAAAACAGAGTGCTTAGTAAAGCAGGTGACAGTAGATTAAACATCCATGAAACTGACTGAAACAAACCGGGTATAAGAAGGCAGAAACAAACAACATAAGTGGAACTAGCTGTGAGCAATGTACAGTGATGAGTACAGAACAAAGGGTTGTGGGAAATGGAGTCCTATGAGTGATGCAATAGCCCGTGGTTGAGTGCCATCTGGTGTCTAACCAGGGCACTCCAAACTGGTGATCATGACATTTATACCATCAGAAATGTAACAGGCTTGACAGGTATACAGTATGATTTGACTTCACAAGTCTTGTGCTCAAGGTCATGAAACTATAAAGTGATTTTTAGAAAGAGAATTTAATACTAAAATTTTGACAAAGATTCACTTTTCAATTATTAGTTGTTTCATTTGACATTGACCTTTCAAAATCATATAAGATCATTCGCTAGACAAATGTGACAAAAGGTCATCTTTTTTTTTTTTTTTTTTTACAAAATGTTAGCTTTTTGTCACGTTTGGTTTCGGGCTTTGGCTCACTTTAATGTTTTCATGACTTTTATTTTGTAGTTTTATTTCTTATGTCATGCGATTCCCTTGCCTTCAGACGGCAGTGCTGCACACACCGATTGGTGGCTGGTCTCGTTTTGCTCTTGCTGTACTGTCATGTTTATCGAAATAAAACTGATGAAAAAAAAACATAGACCCCACTTCATTGGTATTTAAATAGTATAGGCTTACGTTATGTTGAACGTTATTCTTGTACAAACAGACGCTGTGTTAAGCAACTCTGAAACATCTGTGTATTTGACAAATGTTGCATTTATTTCACTGCAAACACAGCGCGAGGGAAACAGAAAGATGACACTGGACTGAGAAAATGGCTAAACACAGATCATTAACGAAACTGGGAACAGGTAACAGGTGTAACTAATCAGAAACCATGACAACAAACAATAAACAAGAACTCAAGTAACAACTGTGATACAGAAAACCATGCCAGAAACTAAACAGAACAAGATGATGAAACTAAACAGAACATGACTGTGACATTAGTAAACTATAATAACTCTGGTTCAAATATAATAATTTACTGGATTTTTTAGATTCAGGAAAATGTCTATAGTGAGACAGTAAAAGTGGCATCAGCTGATTCAGTGTTTTGTAGAATGATCCTGCTGTTATTCTTAAAAAAATATGAATCACAAAGGATAGCAATATTATAATCATTGCTGACTATGTAGTGACAAACAGATGAATGATTCCAAATATATTCTCTTTAAAAGCCCTGCTGCTAATCAGTCACCTCATTACCTCTTTAAAGAGCATAAACAATCCCAGCTTTCTGGACACAGATCTTCATTAAGTCGTTATATTAGCTCTGCTTTTCTTGAGGTCAGTGTCTCAGGGGAAGAGACATGAAGTTCATGCTTGAGGAATGTCGGACCCCCCTGATGGAGGGCGTCACTCTACCGTCCTTCATATTAGGTGGCCTGAGAAGGGAAGCACACAGGATTCATCAGTGTCATGTTTTTATCATGATATGATCCCCTGAGATCTTCCAGGCCCATCTCATAAGCATTCTCTCCATATAACAGCAGTCACCCGCTTAACTGTCCTGATATGTGTAACATACAGCCGTTACTAAGGGTTTGGAATCACAAGGAATGTGTTCTGTTACGATTCCAAATTATATTTCAACAGAACGGTAATCACAAATCGTGACTGAATCGTAGTCCTTCGAATCAGAAGCAGCAGAGGCGATTGAAGTATGACAACAATTATACACAAGTAGACTTTCAGAATGCACAATTTCCATGGAGACCTCTGTAAATTTGACATGACATGACAAGTGTTGTTGTTGTTTTTTTAATCCACACACCACAGATTTTGCAATAATATACAGCAGTAAATATTTCAGAGGACCCTTGAAACAAATTACAAAATCATTTTACAAATATTGGTTTCATTGTTAGAATATAACTACCCTTCTGTTTTGATATTGTTTTTATATTTTTGTTTAATGCTGTGTGGTATAAAATGGGATAGTGCCATACAGCTATAATCAGTGCTTCCTCCATCTTGGGTTCTCAGAAGAGGTATGTCATACACTATGTTTGCCAAATAAATAACATGAACAGGTATGTTTACACTTTTTAATCATAGTAAACAAAAAAAATGAATGCAAAAGTTGATTGTTGATCAACACACGATCAACAATTCTGATACTGGACATTTCTCACGTTCCGTTCACATCAGTGGAAGTATGCAAATGTTCGAAAAACTGATAACTGAACTACACGTTGTGAAAATTGTAATGTATTTTAAAAATGGAGCCATTTCTGAATAAGAACCATTTTAGTAAGAATCATAGAAAATAATATGTATATTGATTAAAAATTGCTAGATGCATAACAACATATCACTTTTTATATATATATTTATATATGGATGGAGCAATTTCTTCTCATAAAAATACACAATGGTATTTAGTATCAAGACTAAAGATGTGGCCTAAACCTTTTTTTTAGGGCACTGGATTCTATTGGGACTTTTTTTGGTAACACTTCAGAATACTGATCCTTCATTAATGAATAACTACATATGAGTATTGCATTATTAACACTCTAGTAACTACTATTAACTAGCTGATTAATGAATTAGTAAGTAATAGTGCTCAGTTTAATGTGGTAGTTCACTATTAAAGGGTTAGTTCACCCAAAAATGAAAATTATGTCATTAATGACTCACCCTCATGTCGTTCCAAACCCATAAGACCTCCGTTCATTTTCGGAACACAGTTTAAGATATTTTAGATTTAGTCCGAGGGCTTTCTGTCCCTCCATTGAAAATGCGTGTATGGTAGACTGTCCGTGTCCAGAAAGGAAATAAAAACATCATCAAAGTAGTCCATGTGACATCAGTGGTTAGAAGTTTTTGAAGCATTGAAAATACATTTTGGTCCAAAAATAACAAAAACTACGACTTTATTCAGCAAGTGTTACCCTTTTTTGTGTGTGATGTCTTTGACAAAACAGCTTAGGCTAGTCACTAGTGAAGGGTTTGGGATTGACTAAAAACTTTAGGGGATCATATGCCTGCTGAGAAACTGAAAATTGAGATGAAATTGTTTATCCAGGTACTTCTTAAAGTGAAATAGAAAAATAATCTCTCTTCTGCTATGTCAAAATGAGTAAGCCATGTTACTGCAAGTACAAAGTCTAGAACTTGGTCACTGGCCCATTGGTATTTGGTTATTTGAGCCATCATTACAAGGAACCATCGTAACCTTCCAGCATAGCCTAGCCAAGAGTGTTGGGCCTGAAAATGCAGTTATAATTTCCGATCTGATGCGTACAAATAATCAGTCGCAGTGTTTGGAGCACACGCTGCAGCACAGCGCATAATGTAGCTCAACTGAACAAATATGGGCTGTGTTGATCCAGTGAGTCACAGAGAGGAGATTGTGGGACAGGCATTGCCTATACGTAATTGAGGAAATTAGAAACTGCCATGGGACTGGCAAGCAGTTAGCAGAGTCAACATGGCCGTGTCTCTCCGTGCTCTGATTGGGGTGTTTATTGGTAACAGGGCAAAATGACTATTGACATTTGTAATGTGATTGAGATGGATGAGGAGCACAGAGGTCTTGGTCCAGAGAATTAAACCCTGCTAATGAAAAATGACGATCTGATGATGAAAGCAATGGCCCCTGTGATTTTTGTTCTTGCAGAGCAAAAATGATTTCTATTTGGCAGACCCTTCAGCCACCTGAGCAGAAACACCCCATGTACTGACAATGTAGCGCTTATTGTGCCATTCCTTACAAAGAAATGGTAAGAAAACACTTTATTACACTTTATTTTAAGGTGTCCTTGTTACAGTGTACATTAAGTATTGGGTAATATTAATTATTAACAGCATGCACTTAATATAGGGTTAGGGTTTGGTTTAGGGTTTGTTGCATGTAATTATGAATAATTTACTGTTATTACTATAGTGTCAGGTTTTAGTTCAGATGATGATGAACAGAGGCGAAGATCAATTATAAGTCATTTTATTAAACAAAGTAAACACACCGCACAAACACTGTAAAATAAGGTATAACCATTAATTCTAACTGTTATTTTTTTATAAGGCTATTTATTGACTTTAGTTTTATATTATACAGTAAAATACAATACAATAAATACATTTTTAATCATTTTATTTTCATAATAATTTTTCTCAAGATATTTTTAAAGAGGAGATTAAAGGTGTAATGTGTACAATTTGGGAGGATTTATTGCAACATATACATGACTATTTTTTCAGTGGTACATATAGACCTTACATAATGAACCATTATGCTTTTATTACCTTAGAATGAACCATTTCTATCACATACAGCACGGGTCCCCCCTCCATATCAAGTCGCCATTATGCGCCAGCATGTTTCCACAGCAGCCCTAAACGGTCAAACACTCTACAGAGCGTGTTTCGTCACTTGTTGTTGTTGCTCTTCTGTATAGTGTGTGTTTTTAGAGGTAGCTTGCATCGTCACTACGTTGAATACGCACAAAGTAGTAGTAGTAGTAGTAGTTGTTGTTGTCTGGTTTATTAGAAGCAGAGACCATTCTTTGTTAGAAGTAGAAACCTCATTGCTTTACACAAGCTACTCTCCGCTCTCTCAGATGATGAAATGTCAGCCAGACGGCCACCGTAGCTTCTCTGAAAGGGAGGGGTGCAAGGGGTGTGCACTGTTAGTTGCAGTTCACAACCTCACCACTAGATGCCACAAAAATTTACACACTGCATCTTGAAGGGAGGAAATAAAACAGAAAACTAATAATGGTGGTTTCTGTATTTTGCAGTTCCATTTGGAGCATTTGTGATCATGAAATATCTATACTGCACTGTTTCTTATCTCGCAAATTAAGCAAAAACATACAGTACTCTACGTAGGTACAGACATTAATGCATGATCAAAAAATTGCGGTGCAGTCCTGTGCAAAATAGCAAACATGCATATACTCAGTGCAATGTAGTCAACACTGACAATGCAAAATGCACAGTTATTTTATAAATTGCAGGTTGGACACATTTTGGAATGCAATGATGCATGAAATCATGATTGCCTAACTAGAAGCAGTTGATGTTTTCTTAATTACATCTGTGTATTTCCACACAGAGATTTCTCACATAGTCAATTCCATACAGAAAATCATTCGACATGCATATGAATTTAAATTGCTCATTCATTTAGCTCTGATTCTTGAAGTCTATTGTTTTTTTCCCACACATTTTGTAATCTTCTGTCCTCCTGATTTTTTCATCTGTGCTGGAGGAAAATCAGAAGTGCGCACACACAGGAAACATTGTGAACAAGCAGGTAGAAACTAAATCTAAATACAAATTTAATTCTGAAAGTGGTCTTTTTTTTTTTTTTTTGCTGTGTTCTGACTGTGTTCTGCATTAACTGTTTCTTTTCCTCTTAAATTGAATTGATGGAGTGAGAGAAACACATTTTATTCATCCGTTTTTATTTTCTTTTATATGGAGACACTTTCACCACTAAGCCTCACAACTAAGACTCGCCGGTACGTTTGAAAATGTTAATCTCAAATATATTCATTCATTTTGAACCAAAAGCCAAAATCCACAATATCACATTCTTCTGTCCCGAAGCGTTCTTTAATGCTTCCTCTGTGAGATGTTCAAACGTTCCCTTGAAAGGCTCTTCAAACCCTCTTCACAACTATGTAACATTCAAAAGGCAGAGCTTCATCAAGCCTGCGAGCACAAAGGGAGTCGAATATGAGAGGGTCTGAGAGCACCTTCAACTGCAAATAAACCCTGGAGGTTATAACACAGCTACTGCCACTCTGAGCACCGTCTCAAAGGAATGCAAAGTTACCCAGAGATGTAATGTTGGATGTGGACGAAGCCGAATGCAAATGATATGCAAGGTGAAGAGAATTAATCACGCTCCAGGCGCATCACTTTCCCCTCTCTGCCAGCGGCCTCTGCTTAGTGCTGCTGCTAATTGGTACAAAACGCCGCCTTGTATCTTCGTTGCAGGTAAATGAAAGGAAAGCACTTTTACAACGGTGGTGCCTGCAGTCTCGCCGCTTTACCGATGACAGAACACATCCTGCTGTGACACATTAGCCGGGTTCTGTCGGCTGTACCTGATTATAGGAACTGTGTGAAGTTCTTTTGTATAATTTCTACTATAATACAGTATAGGAACATTCTTAAGATTGATTTGTTGTCCAAAATTTACATTTTTCTGAATTATTCCTGAAATACGTTTCTGAAAAGCTTCCACTAATAAATTTCCACAGAATAGATACATGATACCAGCTGCACTTTCTCACTCTCTCATCTCTCCATCAGCAAGTTCTCTCCCCTCACTCATTTCTATTGCTCAGGATGAATATTGCTGGTGTTACAGGGCTTGAATTTTGGCATGGTAATTTTGGCATGCACATAAAGCCGCCTCTCAGTATTAAATAGAGTTTTTTTCGCTGCTTGTTGTGCTCAAACAGTCAAATACACACAAAACAATGTCAAAATGTGGGTCTTGGTGAGTATTCACGTAAAAACAGTCAGTTATGTTTTAAGTGAATGTAAACAGTTGAGAAAGTGGTAACACTTTACAATAACAGTACATGAATAACCATGAACTAATGCCTAAATTAATAGTTACTTCCACATGAACTCATGATTAGATAAGATATGAACTAATCATGAACTAATGAAGAGTGATCCTTAACTACGACAGGAGTCATAAGGATTCATGCATGAAAACAGCAGCCTTAACTACGCATTAATACATGTTTGATAATTAATGCATTAATTAACATTTAGGGGTAAACTAAATAAATCAGCCTCCATAAGAGTAAACAAGAAGTACTCTGAATTTGAATTAAACGTGACTTAATACTGTCATAATTTACACTGTAATATCATAATCTGCCATCTGCAGCTTTGTGACAAATAATTGCAATGGCACATGATTATTTAGCCATTAATTACATAGATCTGTCTAATCAAACGTGGAAAATAGACTAACTACCACCAATAAATTTAATTTGATCTAAACTGTTTTCTGATTTTTACAGTTCATTTATATTTAGTCATAGATAAATAGTCATAGTTTATTCCCGGAACTAAAGTATGTAGGGTTTGTTTCTGGCAGAACCCTCATTAGTGGCGCACGCTAGGTGTTCTCTTGGCGCGTTTGTTGTGTTGCTGGCATTTTAAACTAATAAATGTTGACTGCTTTGGTAAGCCGAATTAATAATTAAAGACATATTTACATGTATGTTTTATTGGGATTTTCAGGAGGTTATGTGCAGTTATTAACTGTATTTGTATTTTTGTCATTTAAATGTATATGCTTTGATTAGCATTAGCTTGTGGTTGCGCGCTATTTTACATGTACCTTATGTGTGTCTTTACAGGTATGTTTATGGCTTGCTTTCAAGTCCATATATGTTTAATTATATAAATAAAAATAAAATACAAATACTTTTTATTTTAGTTTTTTTGTACAGAAACAGAAACTGTTTAGGATGTAAAGGAATAAGGATGGCATGAGGATGGCACTCTATAGTATTTATTCATATATTAGTTAATGATGTGTGATATGTGCATCATGTCATGACTTTACTTGAGGGGGCACAATCATAATTAACTCATTATTAACTAAGCATATACTAACATCAACTAATGGTTGGTTAATGTATACTTATGTCATGACTTTACTTGAGGGGGCACAATCATAATTAATTCACTGTTAACTACTTACCAAATTCAGCTCATGATTATCATTAACTTACTATCAAATACACATGTACTAACACAACTATATAAGTAATCAGCCCAGTTAAGTGATGTTGTGTGACTTTTCAAAAAGTCCGAGAATGGAGGTACAGTATGATCACGGCCTGCGTCTGGATGGAGAGTGATCTTCTGAATCTGATACCAGCAAACGCTCCCTTACCTTAGTTCATGTTTCCTGTTTGGTTATTTTTTTGGGAACCGATTCCTCAGGAACTGATGTAAGTCACAGTAGTTTAGTTTGATAGGAAAGAATATCACAAAACAGATTAAGACCTTTTAAGATAAATAGTGTATTTAGTATTTTATATGTTTGATAAGGAGGATAAGTGAAAATAATGGCAAACTAATCCTGTGCCTTTCAGTGATGTTTATAATGAAGCTGCTGATGTCAGTAGTTTAAATTCTGACTATAATAAATTGTTTAAATTTATTTCAAAGTCCAAATATGTATTATTCCTTCTTATAGAGACTGTTTGATTTAGTTTACCCTAAATGTTAATTAATGCATTAATTATCAAACATGTATTAACACATAGTTAAGGCTTCTGTTTTCATGCATGAATCCCTATGACTCCTGTCGTAGTTAAGGATCACTCTTCATTAGTTCATATCTTAACTAATCATGAGTTAATGTTGAAGTAACTATTAATTCAGGTATTAGTTCATGGTTATTCATGTACTGTTATTGTAAAGTGTTACCGAGAAAGTAAATGAATGTGTAACAGTATAATGGATCTGTGCGAATACAAGCATTCATTATGTTGCTGAATAGCACATGTAAATTAAAAATAAATAAATAAATAAAAATAAAATATTTGTAACTTTAAATTTCCTTTCAAGGAAATCTGTTCATTTGCAGCCATATTGACAACTCTTCCAGGCAGCCATTTCAGTCATGCAACACCAACTTCTATGTACTTTAATTGGGGAAACCAAAATCTCAAAAAAATTGCTGGCCAAACTCAAATTTTACTAACGGAGCTTCTAACAGCAGTTGCAGTGACAGAATAACTTTACCCACTGGCGACTGGGTCTTTTATTTAGGTGGGACTTCGTTTATAGAGCCGCCATATATCACTTGGTTTCTCCCATTCGTGGTAATACGAGTGAACTCCCTCAGTTATATTTAGTCTTTGTTTATATCTTTATAGGATTTGATAGCCCAGAATATGACTTTATACTGTATCTCAATGTTGTGCTGTTATTTCTCTTTATTGTTTCTCAGCTTCTTGACATTATGGGCCAGATTTACTAAACAGGGCAAATCAGCGTGAGAGCGCAATTCCAAAAAAGCACAGATGGGAGTGGAAAATTTTGCGCATTATCTACTGATGACAAATTCAAGAACACAGACGGAGTCGGATCATTTCCATGATGACCAGCACAGTCTACTAATAAAAGAGCAAATTAACGTCTGGTGTAAGACATGCTTTTTTTGGTCAATAAATTATGGTGCAAATACCAGTAAATTGACTAGCGCAAACCTTAGTAAATCACCTTGCATGACTAATTTAAATAGCCTTCTCTCCTCCTATAAATTTTGTGTCTGAAAGGGAAACTACTAATATATTCAATAAGGCCAGCCACAAATCTAATTCACAAAGCAAGCTGTTAGTAAATCAGTCCCTGTGACTTTTATATTTCACAATTGTTATTTTTAGTCTCACAATGTTTTTTTTGTTTTTTTTTTTACTCTGAGGCAGAAACACTTCCATGTATTTCCAATTTGAACAGCAATAAAATCTCCTGTAAATGCTGAAATTTACAGGAGGGTCTACCAATTTAAGCATTATGTAGGTTTCCATGCAAATGTTTGCAAAAAAAAAAAGGAATTTCTCATTAATAGTTAGTATGTGTCAAACACAAGAGTGAGCAAATTATATTCTATTGATTTAATTTTAAAGATACCGTTTTGGCATATTAGTTTACAGTTTGACCTTTTGAACTGTGATTCCTTCCACACTTTCAGTATTACATTTTTAATTGCTCCAGAAGTCCTTTAAATGAAATGACATAATCCTATTACACTTCAAATACGATTAATTTTGCATTGCACTGCCATAAGTGGAGTAATGAGATGTTGCAGAAAATTTGGTGTCTTCTTGCTACACATGTTATACTGGAGATAGTGGTGCCTGACCAATGGAATGTCTGGGTCAGAAACCCCTCAGAGAGCGCATGTTAAGAACTTGGTTACGCTGGTTTCAACATAGTTTTGGATCCAGTAGTGCCATCCAACTGTACGAAATGCACAAATATCTCAGCACAAGTAACACGTGAGCTATAAATAGTTATGACTTCATCAAACCCCCCATGCAGCAGCTAGAGACTCCGGAGATTCTAGTTACACTGCAAAAAAAAAAAAAAAAGACTGCATATTTTTGTCTTGTTTTCCAATACAAACATCTAAACGTTCTTCAATTAAGACACATTTACTTGAGAAGAAAAATTACTGAAGCTATTAAGTCTTGTCTGAACAATTTATCAAAATTAAGTGAGTTTATGCTTAAAATAAGGAAACAATATCTGGCAATGGGGTAAGGAAATTAATTTAATTCAAAAAGGGGAAACAAGTTGTTGTTTTTTACATTTTGTCAGATATTTTGTTTTGTTTTCAGCAGAAACTCACTTCATTTTTTTATTCATGCATTCACTCATTCATTTAGCATCTCAAGTAAATGTAGCTTGATTTAAGAATGTTTAGAAATATGTTCTGAAAAATAAGACAAAAATACTGAGTAAGAAAATAATTTTTTGCAGTGTCTGGAACAAAAACTCAAAACTTCCTCTCATGGTTCACTAAATGAAACTGACTCAGATGATTTATTCCAGAGACAAAAGACAAAATCAGCATCCTGTTTTGGCCCTCAAAACAGTCTAGTCACGATAACAAATAATTCCCTTTGATGCCCGCTATCATTAACAAGAAGTAGCCCTGACTCATTTACCATGTGGCAATGACATATCTTCTGAGTGATAAGCCCTGGTTTGCATTCTTGGTGGCGGTCCTTGACTGGATCCAGATGATTCAGGAGCTGTCAGTCAGAAGCAGATAGAGTCTGGCCTTGTGGTCAGAGTTCAGAGGGCCTGTCTAACATGTCTCCTTTTCACCAGGCAGTGAACATACAAGCTGCTGACTCACCAGCACCTCTCACTTTTAAACAATGACCTCCACATTAACGTCAGTCTGAGGAAAGATAGTGATGATGGTGTCGATGCTAAAGATGCTAAAGGGCTAGTTCTTCTATGTGGAACTAAGTTAAATAGCACTAAATTGTTAGATTGTTAGATTGTTCAGGATGCTTAAACAAAACAACCGTTTTAGAGCATCTATACTTTTCATCTGAATTAGCCTACAAATGACTTATTTAGTTGTCTGTGCATATTACTCTGAGCTTAGAGATATATCACATGCCACATGATAAGTCTACATTTATGACAATAAGATTTATGTAAATCAACTTTGATATGCATTACTAACTAATTGTAATACAGAAATTCTTCATTCTTTCAACAGAAATATGAGATCCTACACTATTTTTAATGGCAATATTATTGACACTATTGAATGAGAACTGAAGTGAGCTGGATGATGACATCATCGTTTTCTCCAGAGCTGCTTTATAGATTAATTGAACTCATTCCATAAATGATGAACTTTACACAGTTAATGAACTAAACTGAATCAACACTGAACTGATTTCAATTGAATAATGATTATTTACTATTGTCTTTTTAGAGCTGCTTTACAGCAGAATTTAATTATGTTTGCATCGTTGAATCATTATTTTCTTGTTTATCACTGTAAAGCTGCCTTGAAACAATCTGTATTGTATAAAGTGCTTTATAAATAAAGGTGACTTGACTTGATTACTTTCTATAATAAGCAACGTTTGACAAGGTGTTTGGCAGTATTTTCATGTTGGGGACAGTTCTGCTGGTAAAGGTTTTCACTTACTGTAAGCTTTACTTAATAACGAATAATCTACATGATGGCTGAATTGTTTCCAGTACCAAAAAGTTGTGCTTTCCCACAGAATGAGAATGAACTTTTCAGGTTTAACAGAACTCTAAATCAAAACAGGCTTAGTCAAAACTCAGGACTATTGTAAATCTGATCGATTTCTATAACTGATCTGATTTTAATGACTTTCCCTCAGTAGTGTCCCCACAGAGTCTAAGAGAATGTCTGAGAGTGTGTGTGCTGACAGTCTGAAGTGCTGCATACAGTATACTTATTAATCTGCCATCCACAGAGGAATCAACAGCAAGAGGATTACACACCAGTTCAGCATCAACAGCAGCTCAGAGGAAGTATGACTCCCAGCGCTATTTTAAAGATGCTTTCCTGTATGAGTCATCTGAGTCAAAAGTCTATTAAACTGAGACAAAGATAATTACCACCACAAAGAAAACAAGATGCATTCTTCTTTTTTGAGGGGATTTTTGCTGTTAATCAGACAAGAAAGTGAAGGAACAACAGGAAAATGAGGAGAAAGAGGGGGTGATATCAGGAAATGACCCATGCCAGATTCAAACTTGGGTCTCCCACACATGTAAGTGTCACCGCATAACATGTCGGAGCATGTTCACTACCCAACAGGCCACTCCTTTAACACAAGACTCTGTCCCACATAGCATCCTCATCTATCAGCCTTTGTGATATAAGACACTTAGTTCAAAAACATTAAAAAAAAAAAAAAAAATCTTACTGACCCCAAACTTTATTTGGTAGTGTATATTAATTATTCTGTTAAAACATGTGTATTATTTGATCTGTAAAATTGTTCGTCACAGACATATTCAGATGTTAAACATTATGCTGCACATTAAAATCATGTTAACACATATTGTTTTCATCTTGTGGCTCTACTGTTGAGTGAGTATTTTAAGATTTAAGGATTTGCCCCAACTCAGTGTAACCAATTTTATTATCTTAAAACAATTAAGATAATTGTGACTTTTTTTTCCTCACAATTGCGAGAGATAGTCAGAATTGCATGATATAAAGTCGCAATTGCACATCATAATGTCATGAATTATGAGACATAGCTAAACTCGAAGTTCTGAGAGAAAAAAAGTCAGTCTTTTGTGAGAAATAAACTAGCAACTTTTTTTTCTCAGAATTGGAAATGTATAACTCGCAATTCTAACGTTATAACATGCAATTTTGAGAAAAAAAGTCAGAATTGCGAGTTTATATCTCACAATTCTGACTTTATATCACACAATTGCAAGGTAATATTTTGCTATTCTCAAAAAATGAGAATTGCAAGATGTATACTCATAACTGCAAATAAAAAATTGTGATATAAAAAGTCGCAATTACCTTTGGTAACACTTTATTTTAGGGTCTGTTAACTAGTTGCTTATTAGCATGCATATTACTAGAATGTTGGCTATTTATTAGTACTTATTAAGCACATATTAATGCCTTATTCTGCATGACCTTATTTTAATTTCTTAATCCTACCCAATACCTAAACTTAACAACTACCTTACTAACTATTCATAAGCATTAAATTAGGAGTTTATTGAGGGAAAAGTTATAGTTACAGTAAATGTGTTCCCTATGCTAAAGTGTTACCACCTTTTTTATTTTTTATTCAGTGGTGGAAACAAGCTTCCATAGGAATGAGTCTAAGTGTAGTTTGTGGTAGTTTGATCCATAGTTGTATTGAAACCTGTTCAACAGTCATTTAAGTTTACATTTAAGTTACTTAAGTTAAGATCTGTGGAGTTCTAAATGAGATTCTAACTGAAATCACCATAGCAAATACACATGTGAAAAGTGTTCATAATTAGACATTCTTTAAGATAATCTCTGTCTTTAGTTGTAATTATTTACACTTTTGCATATATTTATGGTTCCTTCCCATGAATCCTCTTCACTGCCCCCGATTTCACCTCTGGTTTGTTGTTCTCTCATCCTAGCAGGCTACGTTTAATCCAAGAGACTGTCAGATTTAAGCGTTCCTTTCAGCACAAAGCATTCAACAGTGCCAGGCAGAGTGGGAACTGGCAAGATTACAAACACTGTATCTTCATCCTGCTTTAATTAACATGCTGCTTTATCAGGATGATCACAAGTTCGCTGCAGTAAAGTTTTCCTCTGATAAACAGCACACGAGGTTGGCAATGAATGCCGAGCAGCTCTAAACAAGTCAAGTTAATTGCCTGAAAAATGTTTTCCTCTGTCTTCGTAACATCCCTTCATCAATTTTATGTCTCTGATTCAGTAGAAATGCATTTTGGCAGATAGAAGTAGATGGCCGCTCTCATTCTGCCAGGTTTGTTACAGATGGGTGACTGGGGAACAAGCCACTTCCTCTAAGTAGCTCTTATACTGTTGTACGCACAGCTTGGGATGTCACACCACCAAGTGCATTATTATATTTTAATATTTGGATTGTATGACATTACAGTATTTCAAGTTGCCTGGTTGTAGAAATGAATAAAAAAGTGATTTGTTTAGAGAGCCCATAAAGGTGACTGTAAATGTGTAATCTGGTTTGCTTTTTTTATAGGTATTTTAAGTTATTTTTTATGACTTTATGATTTCAAATTTGTCTAACAGTAAGCTCATGACACTTGGAATATTAAAATCCATCATCTCCCAGCATGGTTTTGGCAGACATGAACGTCACATTGTTGCTAAAACAATCAGGATCATCAATCCGGGGTATTTTGGTCTTTGTTGATTCCAGTTTCTACAGACTCTGTCTGGCCAAACCATGAGCAATACCAATATGCCAAGAGAAAGAACAGATATTGATTATCCAGCGGAGGAATGTTGGCAGTGTTATGTGTGGTGGAGAGCAGGCTCCAGCCTCAGAATTTCAGGGTTTGTTTCCTGAATTCTGTCCAAATCCATCCTGGATTTTAATTCCAGCAAGAAGCTGTAGCCGCCAAAGTCCAAAAACAGAGTCCAAGTTCCTCAAGGAGCATTACTCTGACTTCTGGAGAGGTCAGACATCATCATTCCATCTATGTACATGAAAAGTCATCAACTGTATTGTGCCAGAATATTCTGTCTGAGTAATCAAGATTGTCAGCTTTCAGGGTGGACCCCCGCTGGTAATGAAATTTAGGAGAGCTGAGTATTTGCTTTCGCATCTCTTACACAGATGCCAGGATACCAGCTGCCTGTTCCGAGAGAACAGTCACACTCAGAAAAAAGGAAATGACAGCCAGCTCTGATTTCTCCCGGTAATACACTGATGTGCCACCCCTCTTCAAAGCTGCCAGATGGGTGCAGTTGAAGTGAGAAAAGGTTGTGTTAGACAGACACTACATTTAGAGACTCTGATACTGCCATCTCACATACAGCCTCACAAACACCTTGACTAGATGGCATCTTGACTGAAGAAAGGGGAAAAAAATCATATTATTGCCATTTTAATGCCAAACATCCACAGCAATATGCACTATATGACACACATATTGTGCACAAACCTAATATCCTGCCTAAGCAAGAAATGTTTTCAAGGTTGTACAAAGACAAAAGATAAACTTGCTTTTGGCTTACACATATAAGTTCTGTCATGAAACTCTAGATGGCGCAGGCTAATAGGTCCTTAACTCAACCTGCTTGCAATCACATCATTATCAACAAAGCACAGCTGATTGGTTCCTGCTGTATCAGTAGCTCAACCTTCAAATACTCTGTCAGCATTTGCTTTAGCAGCACTTTTTCAGAAACCCTCCATCTTCCCTAGCTCCACTTGTATCAATTTTCTATAGATAATTAATGTATGATATATTGTACAGCAGCAGCATGTCTTTCTTGCTCACAGCAGCATGTCGTTTATGCATTAGCAGTAGCAAGTCCCGTACTTGCTCTGCAGCAGCAACAATAACCACCTGCAGCACTTATATATAAGGAAGAAATAAAAAAAAAATATATATATATATATATATAAGAAATATCTAAAATAAGATAAAATATTTTGATAAAATACCACAACAAGCACAATAATTGTGCAGCATTCTGATATATTTCAGGGAAACATGTTTACATTATCTTATTTATTTTTTATTAATTTGTTCATTTATTCATTACATTTTATTTAATTTTACCTGTAATATAATATGCATATTCAAGTAGAAAGAGAGAAATAGTATTGTATTGTGAAATACTCCAATTATCATTGTTTTATTTACAACTTTGAAAAAAAACAAAATGGTATGGGAACAGTGTATGGGAAGACCTCTGCTCTGAGCACTTTTTTTATAGCAATAGAGCTGTTTCAGATGTACCCCACTGATACCTTTGCAGGGTGACTTTCCATGAACTATTTATAGCAATTATGATGCAGCAGAATTGTAAGGCACTTCAGCACTGGCAGACATCATGCCAGTAAGTCTTTGATCTGCTATATACAAAGCCAATTGAAATTCGTATTCGGTCACAGTCTCCGCAGCCCCGAGTTCTGGCTGGAGAAAAAGAGACAGGAAAAAGATAAAAGTATACAATGCCTCTAGCTGAAAGCAGCATCTGGAGTCTGTATATGAACCTAAGCACCTCAATGAAAGTTGGCCACTTTCATTTGACTCGCCCTGTCAAACAAAACAGAACCCTAATGCTGCACTGACCTCATCTGGCAGGCGTTACTACTTAATATTCAGCCAATGCTATTATGATTCAAGATGTCATGCTTTATATTAGTAACAATGTAATTTCATATGTAATTCCTGAATTATACAAATTAACAACATGTACTTCATATTTAATTACTTTGTGGAGATGCTTGTAAACATAAGGAACAATGTAAAGTCATTATCACATATTAAACTATGATAGGACTCTGGCATGAAGCATAAGGGTGTTATAACACTCTGAAGAGCTTTGCTAGCTGAATGTACATTATCCAACTTATGACTACTTACCAAATAAATAAATGCAACGGACCTGTGAATGACTGTGTCATTTCTTCAAAGTGATTTCTTATTATTATCTTATTATTAACAAACAAAGTGTTTGACTAACAAAGTGTTTTTAGTTTTATCAAGAATTGTACTTACATATTATAGCTAATATAGCTTTTGTTTAAGGATGAAATTATTGATCTACATTAAGTAACATTTTGTTTTATATCTAAAAATATATATATATTGATTAAGTATGGTGTGGTCTTTATAATAATTATCTTTTTATTTTTATTAATGTTTTGTCTTTGGAAAAAACAAATAAATATAATTTGAGAAAAAAAAAACTAATAAATTCGGCTGTACAAATGCGAGTACTAGCACAGCTGTATAAGAAATCAGTTACTTGGTACAACAGTCAATTATACAGAAATTATAGAAAATATTTTATTGTAGAATACCACAATTAACCAATGAGAATCAAGTGTTCAATGGAGCCATGAAATAAGCTTTGTTACTTAAGTTATTATTGGAATTAAGTGTGTTTCAGTATAAAACATGGACACCGTGGTTAAGATATAAATTTAAGTAAAGTACAGGTATACAACAGGGGAGATAAATAGCTTGAGGTCTTGCCAAGTGAAGTATTCCACTTTATTCAGCTGCAATATAATATACAACACACTGTAGCCAGCCACATTTATCAATATTACAAAGCAGCATAGTGGTTATATGAGGCACTAACAATAAACAAACAGTGTGCATTTGGAAATGGGCTACTATATATGACAGATGTGTTGCTGTTTGGCATCATATAAAAAGAGGTAAAAGGCATATACATGATATTAGACAACCTCACCCTAGCTGCTCATAATGTGAATCGCTTGCGGGTGGAAATTGTTTTTGAATCGTGTGGCTTACATGTTGACATTGTGGTATGTCTTGCTAACCCTTAGTGGGAAAACAGTCTGTGGCTTGTGTGGTTTGGATGCTGTAGTTTGGCATGGACTTTAATGATATAGATCTGCTTTGTGATGCTCGGTCAGAGTTGTAATATTTACAACATGAATAAAATGCTGCTTTCACTGCCTGGTATTGCAATTGCAAGCAATGATTCCTGTTTTATTGAAGCTGAAATTTGTAAGTGTTTATGAGTGCAACATTTTTCCTGAAGGTGCAAGAATCAGAATCAGAGATCAAGATGGCTAATGTGTGTTTATAATATCATGTCAGGTCCCTAAATAAGCTTCTCTATCCTGAAAATATTTTATACCACAAAAGTATCAAGTATGGCAGACACTTCATGTCAGATTTGATGTTTGATTACACAAAACACAAAGTCATACAAGTTTATAACAATTATGTTGAATAAACAATGACAGAATATTCATTTTTGTTAGAAATTTTCTAACAAACAGTAAAGGGAAATTACTGGTTCGCATTCGTTTTAGGAAAGGTTTGGCTAAATGATGACTGTACACTTTTCATCCAGACTTTCTTCTTGCAATATCTTTTATGCCTTCAGCTTTTATGCCTTCATTTCGTCCAACAAACTTGATTTTAAAAGTTAATTGAACTATCAAATGTAGAAAATGTTGATATTACTTAAAAAATAAATACATTTTTAGCCTCTTTAGTATGAGCAACTTGTTACACACAAACTCAAATTAGACAAACTGAGAAAGTTTTACATCACTATTATGTAATGTTAATGTTCAATTTAACTTGCAAAACAAAAGCTTATTGAAAAAAGTTTATAGACGTTATCATATTATGTTTGCTGAAAGCACAGACCAAGTTGATGCCACAGTTCTTCTACAAGTTGAGTGTACTGAAAACTTCTGAAGCTAGTTGCCACAAGTGTTTGTGTTGTCTCAACTTTTTGACTTATATATGAGCATCGAGTCTGGTGTCAAAGTTGTTATATTCAAAGCTGTTCCCTTTGTTGTGAGTATGCTCTTGTTACATGGGTTTTGAAAGCAAGTCCTCCCCTGCTGTGACTAATTTGCCTCTTTATTTCTTTATTATCTGTCTGGAACACCTCATTATCATACTACATATTTTGTGTTGTTTTATTTTGTGCACCCTGGATTAAATGCAGGAATTCGATGTTCATTTCTCTTGTGAGTAGGACTAAGTTTGATTGTGATATAGATTTAATTACAAGGACATAATAACCATTGCAGAGTTTAATATATTGCACAACATGATTCCTGATGGTTTTTACTCATTTGAAAAATATTTTGGCTATTTGGCTTGAAACGAGAGAGGGAATCCTTTTTTCACCAATAAAAACATATTTTTTTTCAACAGACGATGCCAAATGCATTATCTCAGTTGATTCATTCACTGTATTTCAGTGGATATCATACACGGATAGATTTCAATGTTTATAGTAAATTTAGAACGTTTTTGTCTAATGATGTTGGCACATATTGAGAGATAGTAAAGGAAAGCACATGCATTTTATGATGGAAGAAGCAGGATGTTGCATCCAAAGGTAAATACTTCTGAACTTGTTGAACAAATCAATCCAAAATAATTCCTTGAGAAATACTGGGGGATGCAAATATTAAATTGTTCTGCTGTATGTTTTTCTATATTCACATACAGTATGCCATACCTGGATAATGAATTGACTGTTAAGGAAACATGTATTCTTGTTGATTAGCCAGGAAGACAATATTGAACTAATAGATATGATACTGACAGTACAGTTTCTATGTTGCTTGCCAACTGTGTAACACTCTGCTTGAATCTGATTTTATAAACCTTGTGAAAAAGAAGTGCTCTTAATATCTATTTAATGTGCACTTGTAGTGTACTTCAAATCTTAAAAGTATACTTTAAAAAAACTGTACTGGCAGATTGTCACAGGTGGTTACATATAAATAGCTTACAAAGTGTACTTGGACCCACCCACTGCATGCTTTAGGGGGTCTGTTAAAACTCAATGGGCTCAGGGGAGGCACAGGAGATGCTGCCTCCCTCTGAAACCTTACCTGCTGATGCCACTGTACGACAGTGTTACTTTAGGAAAAAACTGTGATTTATACACTTTTTAATGTCACATTTGATAATATTTGCATTATTTTATTTTGTAATAAGGATTATTTTCTCATCCTATTTTTTGAGAAGGCACTGCCTCCCTTGCCTCCTCAGAGGAAACACCCCTGGTTAAATGCCATTTTCTGATACAGCATTGGTGTGGACCACTGGAAACACATTTAAATGTTTATGTATTCCTTGGTGCTTGTACGACTCATAGGAGAGGTTGTTTAAAAGTAAAGTAAGGGATCAAAGCACTTCAAAGCAGCTGTGATTCATAAGCTGTTTAGAGGAGAATCCCCTCTCTGTATAAATGGATGGATGGCGTTCACACAGCAGACGCAGAAGGCAGCGTGCGTTCTGGGCTGTCGTTGATGGGGGAGGCGGTGATGGAGCAGCTGGGACTGGCCTTTGCCGGACCGCCCCGTCTCATGCTGAGGTGTAAATCAGGAGGCGAGCGGGCCGCCCGAGGTGATGGATGCCTGGGCCATGCCCACAGACTTGCAGTATTCTCATCTGTCACAGGCTAGCAGTGAGTGAGTGTGACTTTATAGCACCAGGGTCACATTCTGCCATGATGGACTGAAGCAGCCCACAATAGTGGAGTGGATTTATTGCCTAGAAGTTGTTTCTGCATTTCTAAATAAGCACAACCTGTTGATCCTGTGTGGCACTCTAATGAAATTCATGGGAAAATGGGAACCTGTGTAAACCATGAGCAGAATAAATGCACAGCTGATCCCTGTATCAGAGAAAGAAATCACTCCACCACTGCTTTTCAAAACACAGACTTGTGCTCTGTCTTATAAAAGCAAGAATGTAAAGAGTTCATGGGAGGAAACGGACAATTTATATTTTGGGAGGAATGATACTACTATATGGGGGGGGGCAGTTTATTCATAGTAGAGAGCACTAAACATCACAAATATTGAGAGGGACACATCTCATTCTTTTTAGATATTACTTGATCAAATTTATTTTTTTTAAATGACAGATTACTCTGTCACATCCCTGGAACAGTGGTAATTATTTAAATTATACTTAAAGACCCCATGAAATAGCTCTCCTGTGTTTACACATTTTTAGGACATTTAAATACAAGATATCTACAAGATATAAGAAGATATATCTTATATGTGTCTGCCTGCCCTCAGAGCTAATTATAGTATTATAAAACCAGCATGGTAAAATTTTAGTTCAGGGTCTAAATCTCACTATTAACTACTTATTAGCATATAGGATATTATTAGGATATTGGCTGTTTATTAGTATTTATAAATCTGTGAATAACTCAAAATGCCCCAGAACCGACTTGTGTCCCTACTTTCCGTGACTGGTCACATATGAATGCCTTATTCTGCATGACCATTTTCTATCACTTATTCCTACCCCTAATAAGCATTAAATGAGTTTATTGAGGCAAAAGTCATATTTATTATTTAGCTAATAGTGAGAATTTAACCCTAATCTAAAGTGTGACCACCAGCGTGCACACACACACACACACAAACACACATACACACATATGTTTGTTTTTGTGAATTGTGGGGACATTCCATAGCAACATGTCCTCCAACCAATACGCCCATATAAGTCGTTTGTCACTTCCCTGAAATAGGAGCGTTTACAAAAGTTGTGCCCCTATCGACAATGGGACACTTTCATTTTAACATCTGTGTCATATTGCGGATTTAGGGATGGGGTAGGTGTAGTCGTTAATAAAATAATGAGTTTTGCTAAATGGAAATAGGATAAATGGCAGGTAAGGGGCTGTGTAAAAAGTCCACACATTGCATTTAAATTAACACGCATTTTGATTGGTAACGGCGGTCATATGTCATTTCATGACGACATGCGTAACATGACACTGTCATTATTTTTATGCCAGCTAAAGGGGCACATGACTTTAAAACGTAAATAGAGGTCATAATAAGGTGTTTGAAAAAATGACCTATAGGGTCATTTTTTGGAGGAGGACAGTCTCTTCCATAGGCGTAATGGTTTTTATACTGTACAAATTGTATTTTCTATCGCGCTACACCAACCCTACACCCATCACAGGAAACTGTGCACATTTTTACTTTCTCAAAAAAAAAAAAAAAATCATTCTGTATGATTTATAAGCCTTTTGAAAAATGGGGACGTGGGGTAATGTCCTCATAAGCCATCCTCTCCTTGTAATACCTATGTCATACCTATGTCATAATACAAATTTGTGACCTGATATGTCACAAAAACGCACGCAAACACACATACACACACACCTATATACACACACACACTTGTACTGTATATGTGGTTTACAGGGACTCTCCATAGATGTAATGGTTTTTATACTGTACAAACTTTATATTCTATCCCCCTACACTACCCTTAAACCTACCCATCACAGGAAATCTGCATTTTTGAATTAAAAAAAAAAAAACAAACAAAAAAAAAACAGTTTAGTATGTTTTTTAAGCCATTTGGTTTACGAGGACACAGGAAGTACAGAAATACCCATTTTATTATACACATTTGTGTATAATAACACATTTGTGTATAATCAAGGATACACACACACACACACATATATTTATGCCAGTGAAAGACTATAAATGCTGTCAATAGTGTGTGGTTGAAATACATTGTTTGGAATAGTATGAAAATAAGCAATAATTCATGTTCACGTGAAAGTTAAATGCGACTGTTGACAAATTGCAAAAAGAGGTATAAATATAAGATACTTAAGATATAAGATATAACTGAATTGAATTCAGAATGTCTTTTAAATACCAATTTGATTTATGAATTTGCTCATTTTTATTGTAACTACTTTTAATTTTTATCAGCAAGGTTTACCCACAAAAAAATTTACCATGCAGACAATATAGGGTATTTCCAGAAATATTAGATAATCTTCATAATGTTTAATATATCATATGTAATAAATAGTGGACAAACACTTTCTCAAATGGACACCTTCTTTATTCTCACCATTTTTGTTGTTGAGTTGAACTAATAGACTAAATTCATCTTACGAAGAATCTTATGACTTTGTTGAATTTCTTTGAATTATATTTTAGTCAATTTCACTTCCTATTATTTACATCAATATCCTGTGGTTAAGGACCAAATCGATTCAAATTCACACTGAACTTATAAGGAGCCAATTCTTAAATTCTCGGTTTTATCTGCTACTCTGAAACATTGTGACTGTCCACTTGAACTAAACTCAATAACAGGATTTTGAAGCATGAGAAGGCGAGGGAGAAAGACAAGAGGGGAAAAAAGAAATCGAGGAAGAAAAATTGCAGTTTATCTTAACATTGCAATTAAACTGGCAGCTGTGTTTCAAGCAGAGCCAAGCCACGGATTGCTCGGTGCAGGCAGGCGCCCAGTGGCCTTGCAGACAGGGCTAATCTAGTTTCTCTTTCCTACTCTTCTTTGCTTTCCGCTCCTTGGCACTGCCCACATTGTGTGCTGGTGGCAGCCATTCAAAGATGACTGCAGGAGGGAGAACTGACCGGCCCCCAGTGCCACAATTCTCCGTCCGGTGAGGAGAGTCTGGAATAACAAACAGGAGTGTCTTTCAGTGGCGAGAGCGCTCTGTCACTCAGTCAATACAGGGGTCTTGGCACGGGCTGTCTGCTTCCATAAATTGGAGGAATCATTAGAGGAATGTCTTCACACATCCCTACTTGACATCTCAGCACGAAAAGGGATTCAGAGGACATGAAAGTGAAACGTAAGCTCAACAAGATAGCTTTTCTCCCACACTGTTAACCCCATCACCAAGCTGACAGATCAGGCAAAGAAAAAAGAAACAATTCTGGAAAAATCTAATAGGCTGACCCAGTGGAGGACAGAAAGTCTTTGAGGTAAAGAACAAGGACAAAACTCCTTAACTGATTGTGTAGTTTTTTTTTTTTTGTTTTTTTTCTGCTGAGCCTGAAACTTATTACAAGAAATACAAGCTATATATTTATTTATTCACCTAATTGAAAATTTTCAAAATAAAATATTATTAAAAAGTATTATTATTGCCCAGTGTCAGGCATTAACTATTTACCAGTGGAAAAAAAAAAAATAAATAAACCAAAAAAAATAAATAAATAAATAAACCAAAAAAAAAATCCTTTATAAGACCTTTTTTTTTCACTTTAAACTGTTTAATTTAAATAAATTCCATAAATTAATATCAGTGATTATGGCTGTGACTTATAAAATCTCTCTCTCTCTCTATATATATATATATATATGTTAAAAAAACAACAACAAAAAAAACAGGTGTAAATTAAGTGGCAGACTCATATTTTTTTTTCTATTGAATTTTCAGGAGAAAATGCTTGCAATGCTTGCTCCCTCTATTACCAAAAATATTTCAGAAACGTCCTGCTTTCAGCCCACATGATGTGATTGCTGGGGCCGCCGTCCTGCTGCATGAGTGGATTGATCAGGTTTGACTACTGGGGTCAGAGGGCAATTTGAAGTCCAGTCTTGTTGTGCAATAAAAACAGCATGACCCCGTGGCAGTGCTTTAATTCCCTGAAAACAAGCACTTATGAGCACAGTGACAACTGAACACTTATGAAAACAGTAAATGATAATAAGTGTGTTTGTTATCTTTCCTTTAAAAACAATCATATTGTGAACATTATTTGTGCTTTATGAGTTCACATAAGTAGTCCTTTTGAATCTGAAAAGATTTAAAAATATACTTTGTGTTCATCAAATTAAAAGTACATTAAAAATTACTAATATCATTTGTGTGACTTGCTGTTGAGTGCAATTTTTAAATTAATCACACAAATAAAAATATTTAAAAGTTATGTGTAAACCACTGGTAGTGTTAACAGCAAGATATAGAGATGATTTACATTTTTTTTTTTTTTCCAGAAAGCACTGTCACCAACCCTTCATTTGATGCAGCTGTTGTGGCCTTATGAAAGTCTAATTTTAAGAGCACAACATTGTCTGTTTATGTGTTCATATGAGGGTGGGATAGAGATTATTGGGGGTCTGATGACTTTTATGCCCCTCTGAACTCAGTCTGACCCCATTAACACAAACCCGAGTGCTTCTGAATAGACTTACAAATCTCAAAGTCTATTTACATAATAATTGTATATTACAGAATCAACCTTGAATCAGTGTCAATATGTCAGAGGTGAAATTTAAAAAAGTTAAAAACATTACGCACAAGGTAAAATTATACTTGTATCACATGCCTTTTAAATAATATTTGATAGAATATCTAAAGTTTAAGGATGTTAGTGATTTATAATGAACTATAAAAGACATTTATTGAGAGACCCAGGTGCATTTTCAAGATTATCTTTTTCTCATGTGTATAATATGATTGCATTTCATGCTTTGCACACTTATATGATTATTCTAGACAATAAAGAGACCAATCACGGCCATCGGTTGGACCCTGGGCTCTGAGCAGACTAGCCAGTGGTTGTTGTTGTGATGAAGGTCCACTGCAGTGACCTGGTCCCAGAGGCACAGCTGCGGGCCCCTCTGCCTTCACAGGCCCGTCGTGATTAAGATGTGATTGGGTGTGATCAGTTAACAAGCTGCGTGATGAGGTCAGTGGCTCGATCGACAGTGGCAGATTGCCTGAGCTGCTTAGATTACAGGCGGGAAGAGATGCAGCTTCAGGTGGAGTTTGGCCCACAAGGCCACTTCTAAACACTGCTGCCACATCACCTCTCATCTCACCCGTTGACATGACACTAATATCCCTCAAGTAGTTCACGCACCCTGGAGTTAGAGACCCCCCTCTCTCTTTAATTTACTGCTGATGGAAATGGGAATTAGTGTTTTTGTGCCTTTGAGTGAGATTCAAACCCCAAAAGCAGCAGAAGCAAACCACAGTATGGGTCAATGGACTGACCTTCAGTCCACTTTACAAATGACTGCATCACAAAGAAATCTGCACTTAAAAAAAAAAAAAAAAAAAAAAAAAAAAACTCCAACCAACAGTCAAAAGTTTAGAACAATACATAATTTTATAAGGATAGAACTGTCTTATGCTCAAGAGCTCAATCAAATGCTTACTATTTGAACAAAACAGTCATGAAAAAACAGTAATATTGTGTATTATATTACAACTGTTTTCCATTTTTATATTTTTTAAATGTAATTTATTCCTGTGATTGTAATTCTGAATTTTCAGCTTCATTACTCCAGTCTTCAGTGTCACAAGATACTTCAGAAATCATACTAATATGCTATCAAGAAACATATAATTATTATTAATATCAATGTTAAAAACATGATACACTACCATTCAATTTAATACTTTTGTTTTTCCAGGAAGGATGCATTAAATTGATCAAAAGTGACAGTAAAGACATTTACTTTGTTACAAAAGATTTTCATTTTAAATTATTTATTTTGAACTTTCTATTAATCAAAGAATCCTGAAAAAAATATGAAGCAGCAAAAGCTGTTATTTTAAATTGTAATAATATTTCACAATATAATTTATTGTTTTGTTTGTTTGTTTGTTTGTTTTTAATAAATTAAGCCTTGATGAGTGTAATAGGCTTTAAAATAAACCTTATTTATTCAAAACATTTGAACAGTACTATATATAATTGTAACTGAAAAAGTAGTTAAATACTCATTTTGGTTAGAAAATACATTTTACACTGAACTCTGAACTGAAGTGCAGACCATATACATTCAAAACAAAAATTATTCAGACATTTTTGATATATTTATTTATTTATTATATATTTTTTACTAATGGGTGCAGGACACTATAGTTCATTTATGTTAGTGAGGATAGCAAAGTAAACTGTGATATATTATACCCAAAAAATCTTCATATAGTGGACTATCAGTAAAATTGATAAAAAATTTGGAACCAAAAATTATTCAGACACTTTGACCTGACCACGTTTTGCCAAGTGTTATTTGACATAATTACGATTTTTTTTTTTTCTGATACAGTTTAACTCTGAGAACTTGTCATATTTTATTACCATTTAAAAAAAAAAAAAAAAAAAAAAAACTATAGTGAATAAACTGTATTAATGAATGAAATGTTCAAGGTGTCTGAATAAATTTTAGTTTAACTGTATGTATGGTACTATTTTCCTACATGTTTACTGTATGATTTACTGATGTAATTTATCACTACACTCCACAGATTCTTCTCAATCATCAGTAACATGGGTAATTTAATGTATACACAAGCACATCTACATGTATCATAAGTATTTTGATAAAAGAGTCAATGATAAATGAACATGTACAAGGTGATGACAAGGAGAAATGTTTTAATAATATAGTTTAAAGCATATGTGTCAAGTTCTTAAAAATGTAATCTTTTTTATTTTTGTTGCAAACATTTTTCTTTGTTGAATTTTCATGACATGAAAAAATGACAGTACAGTGTCAATTTAATGACGTAACCATCAAGTAAAAATGATTAAAATATTTTCTCCTATTTGAATGAACATGAGTGTCATTAAAATTAATTATTTACAAAAAGATGTACAAAAAAAAGCAATTTACAAATATCATGAAAATTAGAATATCATGTAATTATACCATTTAACCTTTGAAACCCTGAAATAACCTTGCCATGTCAAGGTCAAAGATATTATTATTATAATTATGGTAACACTTTATTACAGGTAACATGTATTCACTATTAACTACGACTTTTCCTTCAATAAACTCCTAATTTACTGCTTATTAATAGTTAGTAAGTTAGTTTTTAAGTTTAGGTATTGGGTAGGATTAAGAATGTAGAATAAGGTCATGCAGAATAAGGCATTAATATGTGCTTAATAAATGCTAATAAACAGCCAATATTCTAGTGATATGCATGCTAATAAGCAACTAGTTAAAAGACCCTAAAATAAAGTGTAAGCATTATTATTATTATTATTATTATTATTATCATTACTATTGTTGTTGTTGTTATATGAATTATCTATTACATCTCATAGTACTTTAAAACAACTGACCGCAACTGTAATATAATTTCCTGTTTTATTATTTTCTTGTCACATGACAACAAAATGGCTTCCTGCATGTTGGTTATACCACACTGACTTTAGTTTGGCAGACCAAACATTTGAAAATATTATTTGAAATATTATTATATGATTTTGGCAAACTACTTTAGCCAAACATTTTCCCCTCAAGAATTTTAGCCTTTTAAGGGAGGGTTTTTTTTTTTCATTAAAAATACCAAAATTCCGGTAACACTTTATTTTAACTAGTTGCTTATTAGCATGCATATTACTAGAATATTGGCTATGTATTAGTACTTACTGAGGGAAAAGTTGTAGTTAATAGTTTATATGTGTTCCCTATACTAAAGTGTTACCAAAATTCCTTTAAATTTATAAACTCAAAATATGTATGGGTAACACTTTATAATAACTGCATGCTATGAATCATTAGTTAAGCATTAGTAAATAGTCAATTCATCATTTATAAAGCATTAATAGACATTGGTAAGCAGCTATAAATGCTTTGTTCTTGATTTATAAGCACATTTATAATGTGCTCAATAATTGAATTTTCATACTTAATTAATGAACAATTTATCATTTCTAAATTAAGTATTACATTATTTACAAACCAGTTATTTAGGAGTAATCAGTGGTTCATAAGTTAATTTAGAAAGTGTAAGTAAATGATTAATAAACTATTTAAATGAATATTTATACATATTATTTAGATATATAGTAATAGTTATTCATGTGTTAATAAATGCTTTATTAACACGTATTACTACTGTAATTCATGATTAATTCAGGTAGTTATAAAACATTTAGTAGTTGTCAGTTAACTATTTTTGTGAGCTCATCTAAAGTGAAGACTTGTATAAGCTTTTACAGTGGAGATTTAAAAGTTCAGTTATCTTCTAAACAGAAAAAGGAAACAAACACAACACAGAGTGATACAGAACATAGACTTTTGTATTTCAAGATGCAAAAAATGAAACTGTTCAATTGTACACTTGATAATTTAACATGAAAAATAAACTCTGCAATGTCATATAAAAAATTATAAATGATGAATTAACTTTAATGCTTAACTAATGATTCATAGGGTGAGTTATTATAAAGTGTTACCCATTTAGGTTAATCACAGAAGATCCACATCAAGACATTGTCTACAAGAATTTATTTCATATTGTATTTTTTGATATATAAATATAGATATGAACTGAGCTTTATGTCATTGACCAAAATTCACTTTTGCTAACAGAAAATGCACATTTAACCGCAAAAGCAATAGATTTTGTAATCATAAGTGTAATTTCTCTCAAAAGTAAAATTGCTTGAGCTAGAGATAAATTTATTTATAAAAGTATTTCCAAAATCATTCCCAAATCTAAAATAAGATAAAAAAGATTATCATCAAAATATTTGATCTATTATCCTGCTTTTGTATAAGACTCATTCCCTCATCAACTATATTGGTGAAAAATATCGACCAGCACATTGTTTCCATAGTTCATCTCACTTAGCAGGTCTGATTGGAAAATCAAAGCACGACATATCTCACTCATTGATCTTTAATGTCACTCATGTGACTGTAAATCTTATTAATGGGAGCAGCTGAGAGTTGACAGCTCCAGACGTTGAAAAGCTCAGGTCGTCCCTCTGCTTCCTACATTGTCTTCCCCCCAATCTGTCCCAGAAATCAGGGCTGCACATCTACATGTAGTCTGAACTTGCTATAATGAAGCCATATGGCCTGTCTGCTGGAATGCTTGCAGGCAGTGCTGGGAGCAGAGAGGAAGCACACAGAGTGGACGTGAGCTGCATGTCTATGGCGGCTCGCCGGCTGCCTCCGCTGGCCTGCCCGCAGTTTTTTGGCAGCAAAAGTCCGCTCTGGAAACAGGTTGTTTTTATGTTAACGTTTTGCACACCAGCTCGATGAAACAGTGTGAAATGCTAGTGAAATTGCCGTGTCTTGTGAGTGGGTGAGGGGATTGCTGAGGAAACTGCAGCTTGACCTAAATTCACATGTTGGGAGGGAATTTAAATGACAGCGCTGAGGGTGAAAATCAGCATTGCGTGGATAGTAGGAGACGTGCTAAATAGCAAGATGAGAGAGGAGAGACGTCTGTCTAGTCTCTCTATGACATAGCAGCGGCCTAAATTGTACTGAACACTTAGATTGCTTTAAAGTTAAAAACAGAAAATGTGTGTAAGTAGACAACTACATTAGACATACAGTGAAACCAAAATTTATTCAGACACCTTGAACATTTCATTCATTTATACAGTTTATTCACTATAGTTAAAAAAAAATGGTAATGACAAGATCTCAGAGTTAACTATGTCAGAGAAAAAAAAAAAAAAAAATCTTAATTATGCCAGATAACACTTAAGCAAAAAAGTTGTCAGGTCAAATATATATATATATATAAATTCCATCTGTTATCAAAAGACCTGTCGCACATGTACATCACTTCCCAAAGGAGCAAAGGTGGTAGTATTTCCACAGAAAAAAAGAATATTGTGTTATAGCCTATGTGACTGGAAATTATACAGTATAAATGTTGTTATATAGTTTTATATTGATCTAATTATGTGTAACAGCTTGATAGGACAGTGTTAATTAATAATAGTAATAATAATAATATATTCAAAATATCTAATATAATACTTAGAACACTTATAAAATCAAATAAAAATCAAATCTTTCTTTCTTTCTCTTTCTCTTTTTCTTTCTTTCTTTCTTTCTTTCTTTCTTTCTTTCTTTCTTTCTTTCTTTCTTTCTTTCTTTCTTTCTTTCTTTCTTTCTTTCTTTCTTTCTTTCTTTCTTTTTCTCATGATCTTAAAAACCTTTTTACCTAAAGGGTATGCTTAAATACTTAAATGAATGTTTTGCAGACAAATATAAATTATCTAATTATGAATTTCTTTACAAAACATTGTTTTGTGTATGTATGTATGCATGTTTGTTTGTTTGTTTATTTTAATTTTTAAAATTTATTTTCATTATTTATTTATTTTTCACTTATTTGTTTATTTATTTATTTTTGTGTGTGTGTGAAACTGATTGCATTTTATTTATTTATTTATTTATTTATTTATAAAATGTCTACTCTTTACTAAAGTGCAATTTGAATTAATTGGAATTAAAAATAAAAAGCTGGTTATGCAATAACAAACCATATAATAAAACCAGAATAAACAAAAGTAACTATTGGTAATAATTGTGGCATACTAAAGGTGAATGATTTGTTATTATGGATTTTTATTTTTCCATTTTACGATTTTAACATTATTATTAAGATCATAATTATAAGATAATTCATTTTTTTATAGTTATAAAAAATACAATAATATATTTTTTTCATTACAGTGCAGATATAAAATGTCATGGTCTAGTCTTCAAATTGCTACAAATAAAATATAAAAATATTTCTGTGTAAATGTACAAATCAAACTAAAATGGCTCATATCTCTCATGTCAGTTCAAATATTTTATTAATTATCTTATATTTTATTAATTATCTATGATTTTAAGTGATATTGCTCTTCACTTTGGAAGCAGTGACTTCCAGGAAAGTAAACAAAGAGTTTATAAATAGACTAAATAATGTTTTCATTTGCTTCTAAATAAAAATGACTAAAGGTGCATTTTAGAGGGTACTGTAGGTAAGGGTTATTATCATCAGCTTAAGAACAAAAGTCAATACGAGTTCTCATTCAGACAAACATTTTTGTATATGTGCATAATATTATTAATCTTTAATCTCTCTAGATTATTATGTGCATGTCACACTTGTCTTGTCCCTTTCTCAACATCAGAGTGATAGTAGGTCTGGAGTGCTGTGAGTGCAGTGTCCCTGTATATGGAAGAGCGGCACCTTGCGTGATCAGAACAAAGCAAGAGAGCATGACAGAAAATCCCTCAATGCCCGCCCTTTAAAAAATGCAGGAGCAGAGAGCATGCAGAAGCAAGTTACGTAGTTATGTGTATAAATTATACACCAAAAAAAGTCTACACTACAAAGAAATACCCCAAATGAGGTAACAAACTTTTATGCAGGCCAAAATAGAGGTGTCTATCTCACAAAATTAAATTCCACCTCAAAATTAAAATAATAAATTAAGAAAGTTTTGTGTCGTGACATTTTCAATTTATTATGAAAATTTTCTTCTCAAATTCTCATCATAACATATAATATGTTAAACTCCATGTTAAACTAATAATGAACAATGGTATATTTATAAACAAAGATTAATAAAAGCATTAATTATTATTCATTTTTATAATTGTAAAGTGTTACAAGGTAATTAACTACTGTACAAAATGATGATAGGATAAAAAATTTAGAATTAAATGATTTTGTTATATTATTATAATAAATAATAATATTTATTATTTAATGAAATAAAATTATATAAAAAAAAGTTATTTGAATACATTTTCAAATGGAAATGCATTTATTCACTTGTACAAACTCGATTCCAAAAAAGTCGGGACACTGTACAAATTGTGAATAAAAAAGGAATGCAATAATTTACATATCTCATAAACTTATATTTTATTCACAATAGAATATAGATAACATATCAAATGTTGAAAGTGAGACATTTTGAAATGTCATGCCAAATATTGGCTCATTTTGGATTTCATGAGAGCTACACATTCCAAAAAAGTTGGGACAGGTAGCAATAAGAGGCCGGAAAAGTTAAATGCACATATAAGGAACAGCTGGAGGACCAATTTGCAACTTATTAGGTCAATTGGCAACATGATTGGGTATAAAAAGAGCCTCTCAGAGTGGCAGTGTCTCTTAGAAGTCAAGATGGGCAGAGGATCACCAATTCCCCCAATGCTACAGCGAATAATAGTAGAGCAATATCAGAAAGGATTTTCTCAGAGAAAAATTGCAAAGAGTTTGAAGTTATCATCATCTACAGTGCATAATATCATCCAAAGATTCAGAGAATCTGGAATTCGGCCCTTAGACGGCACTGCATCACATACAGGAATGCTGCTGTAATGGAAATCACAACATGGGCTCAGGAATACTTCCAGAAAACATTGTCTGTGAACACAATCCACTGTGCCATTCGCCGTTGCCGGCTAAAACTCTATAGGTCAAAAAAGAAGCCATATCTAAACATAATCCAGAAGCGCAGGTGTTTTCTCTCTGCCGAGGCTCATTTAAAATGGACTGTGGCAAAGTAGAAAACTGTTCTGTGGTCAGACGAATCAAACTTTTCTTTTTGGAAAACTGGGATGCCATGTCATCCGGAATAAAGAGGACAAGGACAACCCAAGTTTGATAATAACTTGGGTTGTCCTTGTCCTCTTTATTCCGCTCAGTTCAGAAGCCTGCATCTCTGATGGTTTGGGGTTGCATGAGTGCGTGTGGCATAGGCAGCTTACACATCTGGAAAGGCACCATCAATGCTGAAAGGTATATCCAAGTTCTAGAACAACATATGCTCTCATCCAGGCGTCGTCTCTTTCAGGGAAGACCTTGCATTTTTCAACATGACAATGCCAGACCAATCAATTACAACATCATGGCTGTGTAGAAGAAGGATCCGGGTACTGAAATGGCCAGCCTGCAGTCCAGATCTTTCACCCAAAGAAAACATTTGCCGCATCATGAAGAGGAAGATGCGACAAAGAAGACCTAAGACAGTTGAGCAACTAGAAGCCTGTATTAGACAAGAATGGGACAACATTCCTATTCCTAAACTTGAGCAACTTGTCTCCTCAGTCCCCAGACGTTTGCAGACTGTTATAAATAGAAAAGAGGATGCCACACAGTGGTAAACATGGCCTTGTCCCAACTTTTTTGAGATGTGTTGATGCCATGAAATTTAAAATCAACTTATTTTCCCCTTAAAATTATACATTTTCTCAGTTTAAACATTTGATATGTCATCTATGTTGTATTCTGAATAAAATATTGAAATTTGAAACTTCCACATCATTGCATTCTGTTTTTATTCAAAATTTTCTACAGTGTCCCACTTTTTTGGAATCGGGTTTGTATATATATATATATATATATATATATATATATATATATATATATATATATATATATATATATATATATATATATATATATAACAATCCACATAAAAGATTTGAGGAAGATCTAAAAAGAAACAGCGCCGCCATTCTTGTGCAGTCAGCTGGAGACATTGCAGCTATAATCTTCCTCCTTAAACTGAGCAGGAGGGCATGACTAACATCACTATGCAAGTCATGTCCCTTAATAGCCATGATTGTGTGAGCCATCCACTTCAGTCCTCATGATCTATATGCTCTCAATAATGCCATCTAGGGAGTGCACTGTAGTGTAAGTTAGGGGCCATTTGAAATGTTCAGCATTATGAAAGTGTCCTCCAGTCTCAGAGGGATACAAAGGCCGTACAAACTTGGTCTGCCATTCCGAGAAGAGGGCTATTAACTGCCGCCTTCTATCCTGCAGCTCCTCCACAGGTCAGCATTTACCCCTCCCATTTGTTGGTGCATGTTGCAAAATATTTGTTTGATATGAAAGGCTCTAAATAATGCATGGATTATTCAATAATGCAGTGAAGTTGAGGTAGTTTGGAGTCAAATACTTCTGTTTTAAAAATGATGTGCCTGCTTTAGCCAACCCTGACCTTCAGCATTTCAAAATGGTAATTTCTTGCCGTTTGAAATGAATACCTTGGAGGTTCATGCACTGCGGGACTTCAGAGGAAATCTATAGCACTGTTACAGAGTCCAGTGCAGAAAGAACCATTTTATAATGAGAATATCATTTAAAAAGCATTTCTATCATGACAACTATCAAGAGATTGGCATGGTAATGGATATGGCAATGTTAATATATTTGGTCTTGGCAGAATAGATGCTATGCTGCTGCAGATCAAGTACAGAGACTTGCTACTGCCAGTACATCCACAGACATGCTGCTACTGCTGCTGCACATATAACATACATTAAATAACCCCTGTAGCAAATCTATACAGGTGGAGCTGGGGAAGGTGGGGGGTTTCTGAAAGCACGTGGCAGACTGCTAACAGCAAACAATGCCAAGTATTTTAATGTTGAGCAGTAAGGTCATTGGCTGCTGATGCAACAGCAACCATTCAGCTGTATTATGTAGATAACGATGTGATCGCTAACAAATTGAGTTAAAGGCATAGTTTACCCAAAAATGAAAATTCTGTCATTAATTACTCACCCTCATGTCGTTCCAAACCCGTAAGACTTTCGTTCATCTTCGGAACACAAATTATTGATTAAAAATTATGATTTGATTAAATTAAAAATATTATTGATGAGCAATTTCTATCCCTCTGTAGACAGCTACGCAACTGACATTTTGACACTTCAAAAAGATCATAAAGAGATAGTAAAACTAATCCATATAAATTAAGTGGTCTAGTCCAAATTTTCTAAAGAGACATGATCAATTTATTTGATTAACAAATTGAATTTGGACTTTTATTCACATTTAAACATTCATGAACTCACAAATCAGTTGTGGTAAACAGAAACTAAAGCTTGACGCGTAAGAACCAATGAAGATCATTTTTGTGTGTTGTGCAGCACATTTGAGCTTTCAGAAGAGGTTTGTTGTCGTGCATCAAGCAGGTTCGGTTGAGCTTCTGTTGATGTTCGCTGATCAATGTTTATATGTGAATAAAAGCCTAATTAAATCTGTTCATCAAATAAAGTGATCGAGTCAGAAAATTTGGATTACAGCTATAGCAAAAATATGCTCTGAGAACATTTTGCAAACGTTCCCATTACATTATTAAAACGTTGTTTCTGAACATTCTCTGAATGTTCAAAATGTCCAGTTTGAACATTCTATAAACGTTACTGGAAGAAAGTTTGTTCATAACTTTGAGAGAACCTTGCCAGAACATTCTGAGAATGTTCCCTGTCAGCTATCTTACCACTGGCTCTTTATGAAACAAATAAATAAATAAATAAATTAAGTTAACAAGCCAAACAGTGAAGTGTCAAATGTGTTATGCAGCCATAAGAAGCTTAAACCCCTGCCTGAGGTTCTCAAAGAAAATGTATTTCGTAACTAGGCACCACCACACAACAAAGCCAGTGTATTTTTAACAAGCAAGGCGGATCACATTGATGTATTTGTGACACTCTGAAATATCGTCAGGGCACAGCTCAGATTGTCACATGAAGAGAGCGCTATGATGATATAACCCGGCCTGAAGAGTGACTCATCCACTGCTAAAGCAGCTGTAGGTGGATTTGGCACTCTCTCCAAAAGAAAAGCTTCTAAATCTCCGGAACGTATGGCATTGCGGATTCTAAACCGTTGCACAGGAATGATAAAAAATGTCTTACATCCATCATGGAAGAGGATGGGGTCAAAAAAAGGCCACCAAACTATGGATTCGTAATGTATTGAAGCTCTCAGGAAGCAACAAATGTTTTGAGTGATAAGATGACATTGTCCGGTGTTCATTACCCCTGATTCTGAGGCAATCAGTCACATGGGTCAAATACTAACAACTTTCTTTCACTTAATCCTGATGCAGGGCATGATAAACTGTATTTTGAAACTTCACCTCTATTGGGTGAAGGTATTTGTCTAGTTTAAGGACCACTGACCTTGTTTTTCCCCAGATGACTGCAGTTGCTGACTGCCAATGCCGCATTTCCTCCACACTGCAGATTTTATCCATCAGCCTCAGGCTACTCCACTACGCAGGTAGACATTTCTTCATGCTTGTATGAATTCAGTTCAGCTATTAATAACACTCAAGCTATTAAAACCCTCTTTCTTTGAAGCAAATCTTTAAAGGAAACGTTCACCCAAACATGATAATTCTGTCATCATTTTCACAGTCTTTCTTTCTTCTGTGGCACATGAAAGAGTTTATAGCAGGATGTTCACTGCTCTTTTCCATGGTATGAAGGTGAATGGTGAGCTGTACGATATGAAATTTCCGTATGTTCCATGCTCAAAGCTATCATACAGCTTCAGAAGACTTTGAATAGAACACCATGTGGACTACTTTTATGATATTTGAATGGTGCCTTTTCTCCTTTTTTTAAGCATGACAGTATCGGTTCCCATTCACTTTCATTTTATGACAAGAGCAACTCAGACATTCTGCTAAACAACTTTTTTGGTGTTTCTGGGAGAAAATTTATAATACAGGATTGTAATAACATCAAAGTAATAATAATGACAGAATGTTAATTTTTGAGTGAATATCCTTTAAGATAGATGCTTGTATTACAAACCAACTATTGTTCTTATATTATTTTTCAGAATAACTATATATATCATAAGCACTTGTCTTCATGGCTTTAAAAAAAAAGCCATGTAATTAAACGTGTAATTATTATATCTGAAAATAAAAAGCAGTTGAATACAATACCTTTGTTGTTAATTGTAACATCTAACATTATAGTGTACCAAATAAAAGGGTTCTTATATATAACAATAAGTGCTATTTTAGTATCACTGATATACTATTATGGTTTTTTTGTTTTCATTTTGATTTTAGTTTAAGTTGTTGTGTTTTGTAACTTTTATTGTCTATAAAGTTTTTTTAAAACTTTTTAGTTAATATAACTTCAAACATAAATTAGAAATGTTGCCTTGTCAACTAGCTGAAATAAAATAAGTTTAGTTTTTTTTTACATTTTATTTTTTTGAGAAACTTTTTAAACATTTAAACATTTTAAACAGTGCATGATCATTTCAGTCAGATCTTTATCCTACACATTTCAACAAAGATTGTTTTTTGTTTGTTTGTTTGTTTGTTTGTTTGTTTGTTTGTTTGTTTGTTTGTTTCTCTCACAATGCAATTCAGGCTTTGCAAAGTTGCTGCTATTGAAGAGTGGAGCCTTAAATAACAAACTGATTATGACTAAAGATGCACCGATGTATCGGCCAATAATCAGTATCAGCCCATAAAGCTATTATTTTCACTTTTCAGCAGATTGTTTAAAAACAGTGTCAGAATGTGTCAGACTGCAACTGTGTGTGAAGAAAATCTCCTGTGGTGAATTTAGGGTAAGTTAACGCGACAATAACACATTAACAGTTAAAAAATAGCTGACTGTTTTTGTTTGTTTGGTTGGTTGTTTTTTTTTTTTTTTTTTGCTGCATGATGTTAGCCAGACATAGATTCCCTATGGACCAGATCATATTTAAAAGAGAAAAAAACAGGATACTTCAGCTTCAAGACCAACAACAGCAGCCTCATGACTGGTGCTTTCCCTGACAGCTTCCGATTAAGAAATTAGGTCAAGGATGCTTGCTTGTATTTGTTAGCACACTGCATTTGAAAACCAGCAAATATCTTCATTCAGAACACAGCAATGCAGTTTGCTAAAAGATAAATCATTACTCATGTTAATGTATGTTTTCTGCAGATTTGGTGTCGCATGAGTGGTTGTGTGATGACCAGCTAGCAAGTGCCATATGGTCACCTGATCCTCGGCTGCTGCTATCGCACAAGTTCCCTCTAGTGCATGCTGGGACATCACAACAGAGTCTGTCTGGCTGCTCCACTTCATGCACCTCTGCCTCACCAGGAGAAAGTCTGGCAGTGGGAGCTTCCATTTCCTCCAGCTAAGAGTGTGTGTGTGTGTGTGAGTGCCGCCAAGCATGGCTAATGCAAAAGGACAGTTCCCGCTTATTATAGAACCATTGCGGATAATAAAATCTGAATCAAACTGCCAGCTGAAAGCCACTGGAGAGTTTCCTCCTATTTAATTTTTAAAGTTATGGAAGCACTTGACACTGAGGTGGATCAAATATCTCTAGATTGCGTGCAAATACTTACTTAGCAAGAAAAAAAAACAGGTGAGTGGCCATGCTACAGTAACAGATTACTCAGGTCTTTTCTGGAATGTTACAATCGGCCCTAAGTGGCCGCGGATGACATCTCATCTCATGATAGTTTTCACAAAGGCAAGTGTTAGGGCAAATTTATGTTTTGGCTGCCAGAAACTGGTACCATACACAAAACCATCACAACATCAAAATAGATGGCGGAACTTATGGGAGGGCTGCAGTCTGCCATGGTCCATCTCTGCTCAGAGCCTTATGGCTCTCACAGGAAGGAAGTCATTGTGGGAAAACTACTCAGTGTTTTTCACCTGGTGGGGCGTGGAGTGTGTAGTCAAAGAAACAATAACAAATGTAATTCTATGTTTTTCGGATGCGAGACTTGTATTTTGAAAGAGGTTCACTCTTCGTGGTTCACTCGTCAAGGTGATGATACATGGGGCAACTTTTTGAGTAATGTTGCCAGGCAATGTCTCCAAGCAATGATGCTTGGGCACTTTTCCATTGAGAATGGGCAACAAATTTCTATCTGGATACATTAGATCGAAATTTGTTTCCCATTCTCAATCGGAAAGTGCCCAAGCAACAATGCTCGGCAACATTGCCCAGCAACATTGCATAAAAAGTTGCCCCATGTATCATCACCTTCAGACGCAGTTTAAGTAATGAGTGCCTGAGAGAAATGCATTGTCCTGGTTCAGTATCTGCGGTCAGATGACATATTATTATTTTTTTTTTTGTAATTATTTTCTAACATAATTTTCATCATTTGTTACAAAATAAAAAGTCTTTCACCTCAGCAAACTTTCCTGTGCTGTCAGCCATAGCGTGCACTTTTCAATGGCATGCCCCAATACGGCGCACACGCTGTATATCACGTCATTATAAATAAATGGTCTGGGGCAGATGTGGCCTAATGATTAGAGTCGGACTTGTAACCTGAAAGTCACAGGTTCGAGTCTCAGTACCGCCTGGAAATATAGGTGAGGGAAGTAAATGAACAGCGCTCTCTTCCATTCTCATTACCCACAACTGAGGTGCCCAAGGGCACCTAACCCCCAATCGCTCCCCGGGTGCCGCAGCAAAAACGCTGCCCCCTGTGTGAGTTCAATACTCACAGCTGTGTGTGTGCACCTGAATGGGTGAAATTATGGGACATCACATCACTTTTCATTCACTTTCACTTTCAATTGGTAAGTCATTAAAATACCAAAAAGTACCAATAAATTACATACGTTTCCATACGTTTTATTAACAGTTCATGTTAGTATTGTGTATTTACCAACTGTTGTTTCCGTAAGCCCAAAATGTCACTTTATTTTCAATGTGTGATTTTGTATATTTTAGAATGACTGTGGTGGCTCATACAAACTTACTAACTTTATTGTATTAACTAGTTGGGGACTTCTATCTAATAGCCTTGCCTTATACTGTTTTTTTCATCTGTATTAGTAATATTACAAACAAAGTCTGGCATCTGAGTCTTTCTTGGAGGAACCTGTTAGCTATCTGCCAAGCTCAGGCTTCTTCTAGTAGGGGTACAATATAATATTCTTAAATTAATGTGTATATTAAGTAAAGTGGGCGGTGGGCTACTTGTGTGTGTCAACCATTTTTGCGAAATACATATATATATAATTTATTATTATTATTATTATTATTATTATTATTTTTATTGGTCAAATTCCTAAATGACCATGGAAATGTGGGTCACATGGCCAAACCAGTTGAGAACCACTTATCTAGAGTAGTTAAGCTACAGTTAAGCTACACTTTTAAAAAAAAAATAATAATAAATAAATAGTTAGATACACTATTAACAAAGAGACATATGGCTTTTACATTTCTGAAAGCAGTCATAACATAGCATTGTACAAGAAACCATGCAGAAATAATTATCTGCTCCAGTAATAATTTGTGTTAGAAGAAATAAAAGTTGCTGGTGTTTTACTGCCACAAGTGTTCATTTCAGCTGGAAACTGCAGTGAATTGTATGTGGTATGTTTTTTGACTTTTGCAAAAAATGTAGTTAGAGGCATGTTCTTCCAAGTCTAGGTTGGTCACTCTACTGAACATTGTGTTTACTAGTGCCTAGTACAAAACTACTTTTGCAAGTTATTCCTTAACACTGGAGGAGATGAAGTGCTGATTGCTTCCTCTGTTCTCAGAATCCACACACACACAACTTCCTCACAGCTGTTTTTCTCCTCCTCCTACTTTGACATATCTTCTTCCAACCCTGATCAGAAATTCTGACCTATTTGTCTACGCAGATTTAACCCATTCACAGGAAATGTCATGCCATTTGAATGATTTTTTTTCAAGATGTCTATTATTGTGGTATAATCTATTACAGATAATCCAACCTCTTTTACATGTCATTCAGACAATATCTTCCTAAGTGGATGGCCAAAAAAAAAAAAAAAGAAAGAAAGAAAACCTGCATTGTGAACAAGACCTTATGCTGTTTGTCCAAAGTCAGGTTATGTGAGACTCCCGATCACATGACTTGTGCATTTTCTATGTTAACAGTTAGATGAAAATCTGGATCCTGCATTCAAGTGTTTTTGAATGCTATTTGTTATGCACTGTATCATGTAACAGCCAAATAAAATGAAACTGAAGCATTATAAATGAACAACCTTATATGCTCTGAGTTAATTTGGAGTGTTCAGAATTGGCTTAGAGAAATGATAAGCAAGTTTTTCACCATTCACGAATACAGAAGAATTAAGATACAGGAGCTTCAGCATCACACACATTCTCTCCAGCTGGCCATCAGACTGCTGCTGCAGTAAACATTGCTTCGCTGACTAGTGAACTACTTTTCTAAACAACCTGTCAACTAGAATAGTCACGCAAGCCTTACCAAACACATTGTAACACAAAAAATTGTATGAATATTTAAACTTTAGAAAAGTAGCCTCACCCTCCCTCACTGGTTGGCAACTAATAATTTCTGTTTACTGTATATTATGCAGCAATGTTATTTGCTGGAGGTCTGCTTCACTGTATTGAATGTCAGCAGAGACCATGACAACCAGACGAGTTCTAGAGAAAGATGCTCCAAGTCAATCCACAATCTGCCTTGTGATGCGGTCTGAAATCATAAACACACCATCTTGGTTCGTCTGGACAAAGGAGGACTCTGTACCTGGTTTTTCCCAAGGTTTTTTTTTTTTCTCCATTTTCTGTCACCGAAGGAGTTTAGGTTCATTGCCACTGTCACCTTTTGGCTTGCTTATTGGGGACACTTAACTATTTCTCTTCCATTGACATAATTTTACAGTATACAGTATGCTATTGCACATCTTCTGAAAATGATCCCATAATTTACTCACCCTCAAGCCATCCTATGTGTACATGACTTTCTTCTTTCAGCCAAACACAATCTGAGTTATATTAAAAAATATCCAGGCTCTTCCAAGCTTTATAATGGGAGTGAATAGTACCTTAGATTTTGAAGCCCAAAAAAGTGTATCCATCCATCATAAAAGTAACAATACAGCTCCAGGTGGTTAATAAAGGCCTTCTGAAGTGAAGCCATGCATTTTTGTAAGAAAAATTTCCATATTTATAACTTTATATACTATAATCACTGGTTTTTGGTAATGGGCATACACGAGTTGAGTTCCAGCAGTAGAGTGACCTCTGACCCAACTCATGATGTATTATCGAACGCGGAAGTG
Source organism: Chanodichthys erythropterus (assembly GCF_024489055.1). Classification (NCBI taxonomy): domain Eukaryota; kingdom Metazoa; phylum Chordata; class Actinopteri; order Cypriniformes; family Xenocyprididae; genus Chanodichthys; species Chanodichthys erythropterus. The sequence continues at coordinate 9,388,039 of NC_090234.1, forward strand.
CAGAGGATAGAGCAAAACAAAACAAAACACTGGTCACAAATTAAATTAAGTCTAAAATGAAAGAGTGTTTTTTTTTTTGTCTTTTTTTTTTAAAGAGTGAAAGGTGACATAACATAACAAGAAGCCAATAGGCAGAAAAACAAAACAAAAAACAAATGAACAAACAAACTAGCAATAAATAAATAAATAAATAAAAGATAACAGATCAAAGATACAGAGATACATAAAGAAATAAAAATACACACATACCTATACATAAATATAAATGACATATATCATGTACTAAAGTTTATTCCACAGCTTTTCAGTAAATATAGGAAAGATAGGTGTATATTTATAACGTCTCGGTTACGTATGTAACCCTCGTTCCCTGAAGGAGGGAACGGAGACGTACGTCAGTAGTGACCGACGAATTGGGATATCGCTTAGAGAGCCCTCTCAGCTTCATGTAAACTAAAACAAGCCAATGGAATTGGCGTGCGATATTTGCATAATGCGCACCGCCTCTGACAGGTGTATATAAATAGGAAGCAGATGCAATCGCACTCTGTTTTTACTGAGGAGACAACTGGTGTCCGCGCTACAGCGAGGGTACAGAAACTGTGGCGACGGGACGTACGTCTCCGATTCCCTTCTTCAGGGAACGAGGGTTACATACGTAACCGAGACGTTCCCTTTCAGTCGGTCACGTTCGACGTACGTCAGTAGTGACCGACGAATTGGGATCCCAACTAAAGCGCCACAGTTACGAAACCCCTTCCAGTGCCCAGCGCAAGCTCAGCTGCCCATAGCACCGGCTGGCAGTGAAGGGGGCAAGCTTACACCGAGAGAGTCTACTGCTGTCTAACCAATACCCACTAAGTAAACTAGACTACACTGGGGAAGCGAACCCATAAGGGACGCTGCGGAGGCCACTACCTACCCAATGGGGGAGGAATTTACGTGGAAATACACATATGGACTGGCCCGGGGGGCAGTACGCATATGGAGTCCCTGGGATGGCTCCACCTGGTAGGGGGAGACTCATCTGACAGGTGACAGCAGAGCTGGCTCTGCTAAGGGAAAGACACGGACTCGCCGTGGATAATTACCCAGGGTCTCAGGATGACGTGAGAATCACCGGGCCCGAATTCTAGGCACGCTTCGTCGACCGAAAATGCATGCAGATCCCCTACCCTCTTCAGGGAAGCCAATGCAACCAGAAGAACCGTCTTGAGAGACATTAGTTTCAGGTCGACTGATTGCAAAGGCTCAAAGGGATGACCCCGGAGAGCTCTGAGAACCAGGGTCAGATCCCAAGAGGGTACGGAGGAAGGGCAAGGAGGATTCAGTCTCCTGGCCCCCCTCAGGAACCTGACGATCAGATCATGTTTCCCCAGGGACTTACCCTCAACTGCGTGGTGATGTGCGGTGATAGCGGCAACATACACCTTCAGGGTGGAGGGAGACAGCCTTCACTCCAACCCTTCTTGCAGGAAGGAAAGCACGGATCCGACCGAACATAATCGGGGGTCCTTTCGGCGAGAGGCGCACCATTCGACGAACAGGTCCACTTCAGCGCATAGAGACTCCTAGTGGAAGGAGCTCTAGCGGAAGTGATGGTGTCTACGACCGCTTGCGGGAGATCACTCAGAACCTCCGCATCCCGTCCAGGGACCACACGTGGAGGTTCCATAGATCGGGACCCGGGTGCCACAGGGTGCCCCGTCTCTGAGTCAGGAGGTCCTTCCTCAGAGGAATCGGCCAGGGAGGGGCTGTCGCGAGGAGGATGAGGTCTGAGAACCAGGTCCGAGTGGGCCAGTACGGAGCCACTAACAGAACCTGCTCCCCGTCCTCCCTGACCTTGCACAGGAGTTGTGCGAGAAGGCTCACTGGGGGAAACGCATATTTGCGCAGACCCGGGGGCCAGCTGTGTGCCAGGGCATCCGTGCCGAGCGTGCCGCCGGTCAGGGAATAAAACCACTGGCAGTGGGCAGTTTCTGGGGAGGCAAACAGGTCTACCTGGGCCTCGCCGAAATGCTGCCAAATCAGCTGAACCGCCTGTGGGTGGAGCCGCCACTCGCCCGCAAGTGGAGGCTGCCGTGACAGCTCGTCGGCTGCACGGTTGAGCACACCTGGGACATGAGTGGCCCGAAGGGACCTCAGATACTTCTGACTCCACAACAAGAGATGGCGGGCGAGTTGCGACATGCGACGGGAGCGTAGACCACCTTGACGGTTGATGTACGCAACGGCAGCAGTGCTGTCTGAGCGGACTAGAACGTGCTTGCCTGACAACAGCTTCTTGAAGAGGGCCAGCGCAAGACGTACTGCTAGCAACTCGAGGCAATTGATATGCCAATGCAGCTGAGGCCCCGTCCAAAGACCTGCCACTGCATGCCCGTTGTACGTGGCCCCCCATCCCGTGGCAGAGGCATCTGTGGAGACCACAGCATGCCTGGACACTTGTTCGAGGGGTACTCCGGCCCACAGGAACGAAGGGTCCGACCACCGGACAAGGGTGCGACGGCAGCTTGGTGTCACGGGGACACGGAGCGTGCCACACTGCCACGCCCATCTCGGGACCCGGCCGCCTAGCCAGTGTTGAAGCGGCCTCATATGGAGCAATCTGAGCGGCGTAACCGCGGCTGCAGATGCCATATGCCCCAGGAGCCTCTGAAAATCTTTCAGTGGGGCCGCTGTCCTGCGCTTGAGCGAGCTCAGGCAGTTCAACACCGACTGGACGCGCGCCTCGGTGAGACGCCCAGTCCGTGCGACCGAGTCTAGCTCGAGACCGAGATAAGAGATCCTCTGCCCGGGGGCGAGTTTGCTCTTGTCCCAGTTGACCCGAAGACCCAACCGGCTGAGGTGAGCTAAAACCATGTCCCTGTGTTCGCACAACTGCTCTCGCGAGCTGGCCAGGATCAGCCAGTCGTCGAGATAGTTGAGAATACGAACGCCCTGTTCCTTGAGGGGAACAATGGCTGCCTCCGCAACCTTCGTAAAGACGCGGGGTGACAGGGCCAGCCCGAAGGGTAGGACTTTGTACTGATATGCCCGACCCTCGAACGCAAACCGGAGGAAGGGTCTGTGTCGAGGCAGAATCGAGACATGAAAGTACGCGTCCTTCAGGTCTATTGCTGCAAACCAATCCCGGGGACGGACGCATTCGAAAATGCGCTTCTGCGTGAGCATCTTGAACGGCATCCTGTGAAGATACCGGTTCAGGACGCGCAGATCCAGGATAGGCCGTAGCCCACCGCCCTTTTTCGGTACAATGAAGTAGGGGCTGTAGAACCCCGACTTCATATCAGCTGGAGGGACCGGCTCGATTGCATCCTTCGCCAGTAGGACAGCAATCTCCGCCCCGGAGAACAGGTGCACTGTCCAACGACACCTGAGTGAAGTGGACACCCCTGAAAACCGGGGGACGCCGGGCGAACTGAATCGCATAGCCGAGTCTGATAGTGCGAATGAGCCAGCGGGACGGGCTGGGAAGCGTGATCCACGCCTCCAGACTCCGAGCCAGCGGGACCAAAGGCACCACAGACGCACCGGGGGTGGGGCAGCAAGGCAGAGAGGGACCCGACTCGGACGGCATGGGAGCGGCCCGGAGTGAGGTCGGACTCTGCGAGGCAGCAGTGTGCATGGGAGACGGCGCACGGGACGCGCTCTGCGCCATCACACTGCCGCCTCCTGGCGAATTGGGAGGGGGCTGCAAGCGGCGAGGCGGGGCCTGGCGCACTGGCAGACACACCCTGTTGTGACCTGGAGTTTGAGGAAACTGCTCTTTTTGTGAAAAAGTGGGTACCGCTGGACTCCGGGGAGCCAGCGGCGGTGGATAGACAGACATCACAAATTCCCCCCCGCCCTCCTCCGGGGGTGGGAGAGATGATGGTATACTCTCCCAAAGAGCGAGAACCTTCCCCTCCAGGTTGCACCATGCCCGCGACCGGCACCCTGCTGTCTGGCTGGTGTAGGCTGCTGCTTTGCCGACTTAGCAGGGGCGGAGGATGACGCAGGCGGGCGCCCTCGGCGACGAGCAGGCTGAGGCTGGGCCACGGGTGGCTGGGTGGAGGCAGCAGCGGACCGCCGTGGCATGACGTGACTGATAGCCTCAGCCTGCTTCTGTGCAGCGGAGAACTGTTGGGCGAAGCTCTCCACTGCGTCACCGAATAGGCCGACCGGGGACACGGGGGAATTTAGGAGCCGCTGCTTGTCGGTATCCCGCATGTCCGCCAGGGTCAGCCAGAGATGGCGTTGCTGGACTACCAAGGTAGACATCGCGTGACCAACAGCGCGTGCTGTCACCTTCGTTGCCCGGAGGGCAAGGTCGGTGGCAGCGCGCAGCTCCCCCAGCAGCTGTTGGTCAGGACCTTCCTGGGGCATCTCCGACAGCGCTTTTGCCTGGTAGACCTGCAAAAGGGCCATCGCGTGCAGGGCAGAGGCAGTCTGCCAGCCAGGCGCTGAAAGCTTTCTCAGTCAGACCGGCTGAGAATTTACAGGCCCGGGACGGGAGACGCGGCTCACCACGCCAGCCAGTGGCCGTTGGACACAGCTGCATCGCAACAGACCGCTCGACTGGCGGGATCCTCGCGTACCCCCTGGCTACCCCGCCGTCCAGGGAGGTGAAGGCGGACGCGGGACCAGGCCTCGCACGAACACTATACGGTGTTTGCCAAGACCTGGTCACCTCGTCGTGTACTTCGGTGAAGAATGGCATTGGGGCGGGACGCTGGAGCTGACCAGCGCGACCCCCCCCCCAAGTACCAATCGTCCAACCGAGATAGGCCGGGACAGGGTGGAGGGTTCCACTCAAGCCCGACACACAAGGTGGCCCGGGAAAGCACAGCCGTCAACTCGGGATCCGACTCGGGCCACGCTACTGTCCCGGAGGGCGGCAGCGCGTCCGGGTCCTCCCCCGAGGACTCTGGCTCACCTTCCGATGCAGTGATCGACATCTGATCCGCTGCCGGCGCACCAAAGGTAACGGCTGGACAGTCCGAAGAGGGCCCAGCGGAAACCAACGGCGGCACGATGGGTTGCGGTGCTGATGAGGCGGCAGGGGCCCGAGGAGCGTTTCCGCTCGGCGGGGAAGCCCTGACCGTGATCCTCAGGTCACCCTTCCTATACCCTTGCCGTGGTATGATGAGCACACTCGGGCTCTAAAACGAGCTGTTAGAAAAGCTGAACGTAGTTGGAAGAAAACTAGAAGTTTTTCGCCTTTCGTGGAAAGAAAAAATGATTGAGTACAGAACAGCCATAAGAAATGCTAGATCTACTTATTTTTCAAATCTCTTAATAGAAAACAAACATAATCCTAGGTATTTATTTGACACAGTGGCTAAATTAACTAGAAACAGAGATTCAACTGCTGACGTTTCCATAGAGCACAGCAGTAATGACTTTATGAACTTCTTTACTTGCAAGATTGATAATATTAGAGAGAAAATTATAAACATGCAACCGTCTACAGTTTCTCTTCAGACAGTGCACTGTAGTGTCCCTGAGGTAAAACTAGAATCATTCGCCGCTATAGGAGAGGAAGAATTATCTAAACTTATCAAATCATCAAAATCAACGACATGTATGTTAGACCCAATGCCGACTAAACTACTGAAAGAAATGCTTCCAGAGGTCGTAGGTCCACTTCTTGATATAATTAATTCATCTTTAACACTAGGACAGGTGCCAAAAACTTTTAAGCAGGCTATTATCAAACCTCTTATTAAAAAACCTCAACTAGATCCAAGAGATTTAGTAAATTACAGGCCAATCTCGAATCTACCTTTTCTGTCAAAGATACTAGAAAAGGCAGTTTCAACACAACTGTGTTCCTTTTTAGAAAGAAATGGAATCTGTGAGGATTTCCAGTCAGGATTTAGACCATACCATAGTACTGAGACTGCTCTCATTAGAGTTACAAACGATCTACTCCTATCATCCGATCGTGGCTGTATTTCTCTATTAGTGTTATTAGATTTCAGTGCTGCTTTTGACACTATCGATCATAACATTCTTTTAAAAAGACTTGAAAACTATATTGGCATTAGTGGAATTGCTTTGGCATGGTTCAAATCATACTTATCTGACCGTTATCAGTCTGTGGTAGTTAATGAAGAGATGTCGTATCGATCACAGGTTAAATATGGGGTACCACAAGGCTCAGTATTAGGACCGTTGCTTTTCACTCTGTACATGCTGCCCTTAGGAGAGATAATTAGGAAGCATGGTGTTAGTTTTCACTGCTACGCTGATGATACTCAGCTCTATATTTCCTCGCGCCCTGACGAAACCTACAAATTCACAAAACTAACAGAATGCATAGCTGACATTAAAAACTGGATGACAAGAAATTTCTTATTATTAAATTCAGAAAAAACTGATTTCCTAATCTTTGGACCAAAAACTTCCTCACGAAAAAACCTTGAATACTCTCTAACACTTGACGGGTGCTCCATTAAACCTTCGTCCTCAGTTAGGAACCTGGGTGTGCTCTTTGATACCAATCTTTCATTTGAAAGTCATGTTTCTAGTATCTGTAAAACCGCCTTCTTCCATCTAAAAAATATATCTAAATTACGACATATGCTCTCAATGACAAATGCGGAACAGTTGGTTCATGCATTCATGACCTCAAGACTAGATTATTGTAACGCTCTACTGGGTGGTTGTTCTGCTCGGCTTTTAAACAAACTACAGTTGGTCCAAAATGCGGCAGCTAGAGTTCTTACTAGAACCAGAAAGTATGACCATATTAGCCCAGTTCTGTCAACATTACATTGGCTCCCTATTAAACATCGTATAGATTTAAAATCTTGCTACTTACTTATAAAGCTCTAAATGGTTTAGCTCCCCAGTACCTAAGTGAGCTCTTAATGCATTATAGTCCTTCACGTTTATTGCGATCTCAGAATTTAGGCCAGTTGATAATACCCAGAATATCAAAATCAACTGAAGGCGGCAGATCCTTTTCCTATTTAGCACCTAAACTCTGGAACAATCTTCCTAGCATTGTTCGGGAAGCAGACACACTCTGTCAGTTTAAATCTAGACTAAAAACACATCTCTTTGCTCTTGCATACACATAACACATTATCAATACATTAACATTTTTCAAATCCGTTAAAGGATTGTTACGCTGCAATAATTAGGTCGGCCGGAACCGAGAACATTTCCTATAACACTAGATATACCTGTACATCAGAATAAGAATGGCATCTACGCTAATATCTGTCTCTCTGCTTATCCTGAGGTTTGCCGGGTGCTGGATCCAGGCCGTATCCAGATCAGATGGAGAACCTGCGTCTGGACCTGACTACAACGTAGCCCAGGAGACAATGGGCCTAAAGATCCAATTCTGGCTGCATCTATAATTCAGATTTTTAATCCCCGTATCCGCTTACATATATTTATATATAATCGATTTTTAATCTCTATAATAAAAATGTACAATTCAGATTTTGATCTCCATATACATTTACATATATATATCTTCCAAGGGGTTTTTTCCCTCCTAGGACTTTTTTCCCAGTGCTAGCACGCTGGGTTTTTCTCCTAGGGGGTTTTTTCCACCCCTGGAAGTCAGCCGACATTGGCTTAATGTAGCACCATCTTGTATATGTTACATATTACCACGCTTGTTTGTACAGTTTTAACCACTTCCCTTTTTTCTGTGCTTCTAATATGTAAAGCTGCTTTGAAACAATTACCAATTGTAAAAGCGCTATATAAATAAATTTGACTTGACTTGACTTGACCCTTCCTATACACCGCCGAACCGTCACCGTCAAAAAACGGTCGAAAGGGGCATAGGAGAGGGGACCCCCGCTTCCTGAGACTTCAGGAAGGAGAGTCTCGACCTCAGCACCGCGATAGTCATATTCCCGCAATGGGAACATGAACCATCCACAAAGGCTGCTTCAGCGTGCTGAACGGCCAAACACGAGATGCAGCGATTGTGCCCATCAACAGGGACCAGGGAACGACCGCACCCAGTAACGCACAGACGAAATGACATACTGTCAGGGTTCGTCTGTAAGCTCTTTTAGAAGGGGAAACAGTCAACTCGCTCGTGCCGAAGCACATAGGGAGTGACGCAACACACACTTTCACTCTTAGGCGTGTGCTGTGAAAACAGCAGTTGAGAGCTATAGCTCGGCTCCTCGGGAGCTCGCGACCTCGCTGTAGCACCGTAACTACCGGCACACGGCTTGCTGAGAATCCTCTTCGAGGCAGTTTAATTTCTCACGAAGTTAGTCTTCTGAACAGGACACCACTGTATGGCTCCGAAGCGAAAGACAGAGTGCGATTGCATCTGCTTCCTATTTATATACACCTGTCGGAGGCGGTGCGCATTATGCAAATATCGCACGCCAATTCCATTGGCTTGTTTTAGTTTACACGAAGCTGATAGGGCTCTCTAAGCGATATCCCAATTCGTCGGTCACTACTGACGTACGTCGAACGTGACCGACTGAAAGGGAACAAAAAGTATATATATTATATATGAAGAGTTTGGTTCCAAAACACAATAACTTAATTTGAGTAAAAAGGTATTTTCTTTACCAAGAAAGTGGCAAGATAAAAACCACTATTTTCAGTTTCAAACTTTCACATAGCATCGTTTGTTTATAAAAACATTAAAAATTCAAATCTACTTTTTAATTTTAAAAAGTTTATTATAAAAATTTATTATTTGTTTAACAGTAACAGATGGTAGAACCTGACAAAAGTGGATGGCGAAGACCAGCCGGCCGCCTCACAGATGTCTTTTATGGAAACTCGTTGGACCAAGCCCATGAGGAAGCCATTCCCCTAGTGCATTCAGCACCCAGGGAGGAGTAACACAGATTAATGGCGTCGACTATCTAACGTGAGGCGTTGTTTTGAGACCGGAGACCCCTTAGTGCGGCCACCAAAACAAACAAGGAGCTGATCCGACTGCCTGAAAGGCTGAGATCGCTCCACATAGGTCCTCAATGTCCTGACAGGGCAGAGTAATTCCAGCTCTCATTCATCCGTAGAGGAAGGAAGAGCGGAAAGTGAGATGACCTGAGCTCTAAACGGAGTTGAGAGCACTTTGGGAACGTAGCCATGCCTGGGTTTCAGAATGTTTTAGAATCATTAGGTCCGAATTCGAGGCATGCAGGGCTCACCGAGAGGGCCTGCAAATCGCCAACACGCTTGACCGATGCTAGCGCAAGTAGCAGAGTGTTTTTTAGCGTTAGGGACCTGAGGTCAGCTGAATGCAGCGGCTCAAAAGGTTTGCCCTTTAGGGCCCTGAGGACCAGAGAAAGGTCCCAAGTGGGCACAGTAAGGGGACGAGGTGGATTTAATCGCCTAGAACCCCTTAGAAAACGGATTACAAGGCCGTTTCGCCCCACTGATTGGCCGGCAATAGGAGCATGGAACGCTGCGATGGCTACCACGTAAACTTTAAGCGTTGAAGGGGCGCGCCCCATATCCAAACGCTCTTGGAGAAAAGACAGTATGAAGGATACATCACTCTCCACAGGGTCTATGTTGCGTGAAGAACACCATTCAACAAAGACCGACCATTTTTGAGCATAGAGGCGTCTCGTGGACGGGGCTCCCATCGAGGGACCAGAGATGTAGAGCCCAGAGCTCTGGCTGTGGGTGCCAGATCGTTCTGTTTGCCTGAGAGAGGAGATCCCGTCTCAGGGGAATCGGCCAGGGGGCTCTCGGAGAGCTTGAACAGCGCCGAGGACCAGACTTGGCTCCTCCAGAGCGGGGCCACCAGAAGGACTCTGTGTTGGTCTTCTCTGATGCGCCTGATGACCTGAGACCTAGACAGTTGATATGTAGACAGCTTTCCTCGTGACTCCACGAGCCGAAGGCCGGTCTGCCCTCGCATACAGCGCCCCAACCCGAGTTGGAGGCGTCCGTTGAGAGCACCGTCCTTCGTGAGACCGCCTGCAGGGGTACTCCAAGACTGAACCAGGTAGGGTTCAACCACGGTTTCAGGGCTAGAAGACAGGCCCGATTGACCTTGAGACATAGGTGGCCATGCCGCCAGGCGCTTGGAGGAACCCTGGAATTTCAACCAGTACTGCAGAGGCCGCATCCGAACAAGGCCGAGCTGTAGCAGCGGGGAGGCGGAAGCCATCAGCCCTAGCAACCTTTGGAAAAGCTTCAGAGGGAGATAGGCTTTGTTCTTGACTGAGGTCGCGAGCTGATGAATCGCCAGAGCGTCTAAGACTGCCCCCAGAAACGAAATTTGTTGGCTGGGGCACAGCGAGCTCTTGGCTAAGTTGACCCTGAGACCCAGGCATTGCAGATGGCTGAGGAGCACGGATCTGTGGTGTTCCAGCTCGGCCCGCGAACGGGCTAGGATGAGCCAGTCGTTGAGATAATTTAGAACCCGGATTCCCATTTGTCTCAGAGGGGAAAGCGCCGCGTTCATGCACTTGGTGAAAGTGCGAGGAGCCAGAGACAGCCCGAAGGGTAGGACCGTAAATTGATACGCCACCCCCTCGAATGCGAATCTCAAGAATCGCCTGTGAAGGGGGGCTATCTAGATGTGAAAATACGCATCCTTCAGGTCCAGTGAACAGAACCAGTCCTCGGGGCAAATGTGCGCGAGGATCTGCTTCAGCGTCAGCATTTTGAACTTCCGTCTCATGAGGGAGCGATTCAAAAGTCTGAAATCTAGGATGGGTCTGAGACCGCCATCCTTCTTAGGGACCAGGAAGTAGCGGCTGTAAAAGCCCGACTCGCGCTCCGCAGGGGGAACTATTTCCACAGCTCCTTTTCTTAGCATTGTCATAACCTCGGCACGGAGGACGTGAACGTCGTCCGGGTTCACCAAGGTTTGAAGCACCCCGCTGAAGCGAGGGGGCCGTCGTGCAAATTGGAGCGAGTAGCCCTGAGTTACGATCCCCAGGATCCATTCTGACACATCGGGGATGGCTTGCTAAGCCTCGGCCCGAGTGACGAGGGGTTGAATGACATCGGATGGCAGGCCGCAGGAGAAGGGGCCACACACCGAGAGAGGAGGAAGAGGAAATTTGCTCTCTTTATGATGAAGTAAAATAGTGTTTGCCGTAAAAACGGCGTTTTGAGTGGGCGCAACAGCTGTGGGCCCAGCTACAGCATGAAGCATGTTTCCCACGCCCGGAATGAAACAAGGCGGAGGGGAAACTGCACGCAGGAGCTTTTGGGGTGGTCCGGTCGCAACGAGACAATCCCCCATCCTCTTCCTTTTTGAGAGATCAGGACGTCTTCGGAGTCACCGGGTCCAGCACAATCTTGGGCCGGGGTCCCTGGCGTCTCGGGAAGGGAGGGCACTTCGCAGGGTGCGAGCGCTGGTGGTGCTCCTTAGATGGCGCTGCCTGGACGGCGGGTGGTGTTGGCTTGTTCTGCTGAGCTGGCGCAGTCCTGGGGCGGCTGGAAGCAGAAGCGGAGCTGGAGCGCTTGGGCAGAAAGTGTCTCATAGCCTGAGACAACTTCTGCGCCGTGGTGAAGCGCCTCAGTAAAGCCATCCACTGCTGGCCCAAAGAGACCGGAGGGTGAGACCGGAGCGTCCAGGAAGGCCGTCTTGTCCAGGTCCTTGATCTCCGTCAAGTTGAGCCACAGGTGGCGCTCCAACACTACCAGGCTGGCCATTGAGCGGCCAATGGCCTGGGCCGTAGCCTTCGTGGCTCGCAGGGCTAGATCGGTGGCGCTGCGGAGGTCCTTGAAGGCCGGTGCATCTATTCCAGACTCATCCAGCGAGCGGAGGAGTTTGGCCTGGAAGACCTGGAATATGGCCATAGTATGGAGCGCAGAGGCAGCCTGGCCCGCCGAGGTGTAGGCCTGTCCAGCCAGAGTGGATGTGGTCCGGCAGGGCTTGGAAGGAAGGGCCCTCTTAGTCTTCCATCCTACAGCCGCGGGAGGGCAGAGGTGAGCAGCCACCGCTTCATCTAGGGGTGGCAGATGGTCGTATTCCTTCTCCTCGGCGCCATCGACGGCGGTGAGGGCAGAGCGATGCGTCGTGTTGAGGCGGGCGGAGTACGGAGCGCGCCACGATTTAGTGAGCTCCTCGTGGACCTCGGGGAAGAAGGGAGCTGAGCGCTGGCGAGGCGCTTGGCGGCGGCCTGGGAGGAACCATTCGTCCAGGCGGCTGCGAGAAGGCTCTTCTGGAGGGGCCCACTCGAGGTCCAGCTCTTCCACGGCGCTGGACAGGATACGGAATAATTCGGCATCCATGCCTTGGCCGTGCTCAATGGGCTCCAAAGGAGGTGGGGGAGCGGGGTCTTCCAGCTCACCAGCACAACCTTCTGTTTCGGAGGCAGCGAGGGACATGGAGTCATCCTGCACTTCGTCCGATCCTCCAAACGAGACGAGGTCGCTTGCATCGGCAGAGGGACGCTGCTCGGGTCGGGAGAACAAGACGGTAGAATGTTCCCTAGGAGGAGAAGGCGAGGCACGCGGGGGCTGGGCCGGCGTGAGCTCGCCAAACTCCGGGTGCTGGGCCGCTCTACCCTGCTGTCTCCGACCCGCGAGCGCAGGGAACCGAGACACATGCTCTCGCAGTGCGGGCATGAGGCTCCAGCGAGCGCGCCGTCAGCGTGCCCAGGCAAGCGACGCACTCGCTGTGACCGTCGTCGTCGTGCAGAGGGGCTCTGCACGTGCCACATGAGTGGCGCGGCATTTGGATCAAGGCCGCCGCCATGATAACGGCGATTGGGGGGCTCTTTTAGAGCGGCGAGGGCCGCGGAAGCTCAAAGGAGCGGTGAAAACCGCTGTGTACGCTCTTTTAGAGTCAAGTCAAGTCAAGTCAAATTTATTTATATAGCGCTTTTACAATTTGTAATTGTTTCAAAGCAGCTTTACATATTAGCAGCACAGAAAAAAAGGGAAGTGGTTAAAACTGTACAAACAAGCGTGGTAATATGTAACATATACAAGATGGTGCTACATTAAGCCAATGTCGGCTGACTTCCAGGGGTGGAAAAAAACCCCTAGGAGAAAAACCCAGCGTGCTAGCACTGGGAAAAAAGTCCTAGGAGGGAAAAAACCCCTTGGAAGATATATATATGAGAGCAGCAATAAGCCGCGGAGAAGCCCTCAGGAAGGCGCGCCGGATGGCGGCAGGAGACACGCTAGGAAGCGGCCGGGAGCGGGAAGCGGGAGGCGGCGACTCGAGGACGGCGCTGCAGGCTGCAGTCAGCAAGGGCGCCGGCGCTGTCTCCGACCGGCGAGTCCAGCTGAGTCCGCTGCGGGAGCCTCTTCAGACAGCGGCGAGAGCTTCTGGAAGGCGGCGAGCTTCTTCGGCTTCAGGCGGAGATCAGCGAGGAGAAGTAGAAGTCGTCGCTGAAGGAGAAAACACTGAAATCCTATGGCGAAACACCTGCTTATATAGCACTTAACCCCGCCCATTTCGGCGGGAAAGTTCACGCGCTTTCTCGCCATAGGTCGCGCAGCTATGCCGCGCCGCCATTGGTTCAACAACTTGTCTATGAGCCAATGACGGTGCAGTTACACTGCGTTATTGAAAAAGGCTTCAGTGACGGGGAAGAAGGGAGACTTTTCCCCATACGCAGTACGAGTGAAGTATCGAAAGGGAACTAACATGATACGTGATTTCTCCTCTCCCTCTGAACGAAGTCCAATCTGATAGTTCTCAGAAAATTAACTGTAACTTAGTGAATACTAATCACAGAAAAATTACACTTATGTCTAAAAAAAATTTAAGATGTCAGGTTTTAAATCATGTAAGTCAAATCGAAAACAAACCTTCTGTGTTTATGTAATCTGTATGAAAAGAGAGCCATGTCAGAAGTCCGTGATTCAGCTCATTATCCGCTAATGCGGCCATGCCCATGGAGGGAGCGCTATTCAGACGCAAATTCAGAGGCAATACATGCATTCATCGTCTCAATGGTGTATTTATTGTCTTGAAAAGTGTTTATCTGGATGTAAAAGTCATGGTTAGCGAGCTCTAGAAGACATGCAGTTAGTTCCTGTTTTCTTTTCTTCTATAGATGAATTTTAGATGTTTTTTTGTTTCTTTAGTGCCCTCCGGCTGCAGTATGAATTGGAAACTACATTCATGGAATAGGCTCTTCTTCTTTTAGATTAATTTGTGGACTAAAAATGCACAGAGAGTGCCCTCTGACTTCAAGTATGAATTGAAAACACCAGCGCTCAGATTAATGACAATGAAAATTAAATAAATATAACTTTGAAAAATGACAAACATATGAGAATCCAATATTTCTCCAAATGTGCATGCTTTAAACTAAAAGCCAATATTCAGACTCTTTGCATCACAGAAATACACTATATTTTAAAGTATAATATAAAACCATTACTTTATATTGTAATAATATTTTTCTGTATGTTTCATATATCATGATGAGCTTGAGACATCACAGAAGGTTTTTTTTCACAGCCTACCTGACTGAAATGCCTCATTAATATGCAAGTCATTTCAGCTCATTACTATGCAATTCTTTTGTCTTCTCAGGTGAGAATGGCCCATTATTCAGTGGTGATTCACGCCTCCACACATACTGTGTTTCTTGGCAAAAAGTGTCTTACAAAAACTAAATCAATATATTGTTTTATATGAAAGAGTAGGCAGCATAATTTCTACATAATTCTGAAGCAAAAACTCTAGTCTACAACCTCCAATACCCTAAAGTATTGTAAACACAGATTTACTATACTTTTTTTGGCCTTATTTCAGTGACTTAAGTTTTTTGTTTTTTCAATAACCACGCATAAATGTTATTCCTTCAAAAACACAAACATGTACATACATGTTCCTCACATATTATGGTAGCCTAGTTTGTGCTGAATACAGTGTAATGACACTTTTTCCATTAATATGTTTATGAACAACTGAAAAAAGCACAAATGTCAGGGCATGTCAAAACTTCTCCAGGCCCCAAATCAGCCTCAGACTCCAAAGGGTTAAAAACGGCCTTCAAAAAAAGACTTCAATGTTTACAGTGGGTGGAATGGTGCGCTGTGATTGGTTGAGCGGATATTGCATTCCTCAGAAAGAGGAGGCTGGCGTTTGTCACGTTTTGGAAAGATAGGGAGAAAACATGACATGCAGAATAACACGACGGATATCACATTTTGTGCAAAATGAATAAATGACTTTTCAATACCGACCAGATACAATAATGATTTTGGCGGAAACTCAATCTTTGAAAATGGCGTTTAGGAACCAAACTCTTCATAGCCTATATATAAATTCAAATTGGTGTGTGTGTATATATATATATAATATATATATATATAAGAGTGGGGGCGGTTGCAACACTTTACATTTCCTTCGGTTTCTCAGCAACTGTTTGTATTAGAAAGACCTAATATAATATATATATATATTAAACCCATATATGTCACCTACCTGCCCATACTGTTGCAACATGTGTACATATGGTAATATGAAAGTAATTTGTACTTAAATGGACCCTGAAAAATGTTGCAACTGTCCCCATATATGGGGACAGTTGCAACAGTACAGAGGGGCAGTTGCAACAGTCATTTAGATGTAATAAAACTCATACTTCGGCATCATTTTTCAAATCTTTTAGTTTATTTGAGACCAGAGTTCATTGAGTTAACTTTTTAAAGTATAAAAAAAAAAAAAAAAACCCCGTACACAACCATGTAACACCTTTGTCAAAATCCCACAAACTGATTTATGTAGGCCCAACTCAAATGTGATTTCTGCCTAATAACATCAACTCACACGGGGTTTGCTCTAAACACAGACACTATGCATGAGCCATATTAATAGCGATGAATGGTTTAGCAAAGGGACTAAATGAATAAATGCATACATACTAAGAAAATAAGTGTAGCAAGTGGCTGTTTAGTAGTGACTACGCCACCCTGAATTAACGGGGAAATAACCAAAAGAACACGCAAATACGTTCCACTTAGCAAAGGCAAAAGGCGTGAGTTTCCGTTTAAACAGTCATTTCTCTTTATTAAAGTTAAAAGGGTTTACAAAATTTAAAATCCCAAACACAGCGTTTAAATGGTCTTAGTCGAATGAGAAAAAAAAAAAAACACAAATATGAAATTACTTGATGTAGGGGCTGAGGCTTCCTTTTATGAGAAGCGGGCTAGTATGGTGCACTCAGTGCACAAAAGAAATCCCGCCAATCAGAATCACATCCACAAAATTCACTGCAAATAATGACCAAAAATAGTGACACAGCAATAAGTGACAATCCTTGTGCAATCCTGTGCAACCCAGCACCAGCCTGCTCCCAAGGAATACTCAGCTCCTGGAAAACAAAAAAGAAACAAAATCACTATACAAAATAAACCAAACCAACATAAGCAAAATCAAAAAAAAAAAATCTATATGAAACAAATATAAAACCACAAAAAAAAAAAAAAAAAAAAAAAATTCTTACAATACTCAAACAATATAAGGGTACAAATAAAAAAAAAATAAAAAAAACACAAATATTACAGACAGAAAACAACGTACTGTCACGACAAAGATCAAACTCAGAACTGATCACGGCTCACGATTGCTCGAGATCATGAATACCGCATAGCGGTAACTCACTCCAATAAATAATGACTTATCACACAGTCAAAATCACAAACTGAGAGTCGGTGACAGTAATACAAAAAAAAAAAAAAAAAAAAAAAAAAAGGAACAAATAAGCCGAACCAAAAATAACCACAAAAAGAAGAAAACAAATATCTAGCCCACTTAACCGCTGGACACAGAGGTGTCAATGACCCAAAGCAGCAGGGTTGGAGAGCGCGAGAGAGGAAGCGTGATGCAATGCCTTAACGAGGACCCTAAACACAAATGTTTATTACACTCAGCTTAAAGCATACAATGATTTGCAAGAGAGGAACAAGTTACTCACCTTATTAGACGACGTGACACTCACAACCATACACACACGCACACACTCATAAAGTCATATGGTAGCTCCTTTAGTTAGGTCGATCAATCAACAGCTGGCGCTCCGACCTGGCTATTGTGCTGCCCTGATGCACAGGTGGGCACCCTGTAAACACACCACGCGAAAACACATAACTGTAGGTAACTCAAACAAAACTTCCCACAACACCGCGACTGTACCACATTAAAACTTACCTGGGGGTAAGCAGTACACCACACACACAGCCTTGGCGGACCAACGTCACACTAAAATAAAGATTGCATAATATCACAGCATAGCATTCGAATCCAACAACAAAGTTACATTGCTAAAAACACGTACCTCTGCGATCCACAACAGTGAAAGGAAACAAAGAGGGGCGGGCTTTCGACCAAGACGCAATCCAGGGGGCATGAACAACGAACTTATATACAAAAGTGGAGCGGTACCTAATTGGCCACGTATTCAATGATGGTGACGTTTCAGACACGTCACAAACATCACTACATAAGCACAACATATCCAAGTAAAGACCTCTGGCTTGGCTACAATATGTACTATTTCTCCAATATGCAGTATATATGCACATTTTCTGATGATGAACTGTATGCCTTTAATATCTTACAAGCTGTTCAAAGCATTTCTAAGGATATTGATTTTCTGAGATGGTGAATGGGAACATGTTTTGTATAACATTAGCAACACAGTATTTGCTGTTTGATATCGTAGTCAAACAAATGCTAAGCTTATCAATTATCGTTATGTGACCTCACTGTCCTGCCATCATTGCTCAGCAGCAGCTAAGGACAGAATAGGTAGAGGGACACCCCTTTCTGTTGTCCTTTTCCTGTCTCGTGGCATACTGAAAAAAAAAACAGAACAGAAAATGTAGGATACACTGCAGCCTAGTTTGACTTTTAAAAAAGCAATCTGCTGAAACACAAAGAGGAGATACCTGATTATTGAAATATGTTCTTTATCAAACCACTGAATTGCCTTTTATATCAATTTGATCTAATTGTCATTGTTATTGTCATGAACAATGCGTTGCAACTGTCCCACCCCCTGGCAGCTATCTTAAAACTAGTGATGCTAGCCTAACACATTAGCTTGAACACATTGTACCCAAGTCTGTTAAGAGCTAAGAAAATGCACATTCAAACTATAACACTGTAAAAAAAAAAACAATACCTAAACAGTTTAGACAGTATGACAACAAATCTAGTAGTAAAATAAAGTTACTTTTTTGCCTTGAATTTCAGTTCTCCTATAAGGAGGTTTAGCATGTAGCTGTTAACTTCCAGAAGGAGGGGCATACTGAGCATGTGCAGTAGGAGTGTCATGATTGGATAAATCAGCAATGTTGCAACTGCCACACGTTGCAACTGTCCCCACTCAAACTGATTTATGTAGGCCCAACTCAAATGTGATTTCTGCCTAATAACATCAACTCATGCGGTTCTGATGGAAGAAGAAAACTAGAGCAAGCTGTTTGCATGTGCACAACTCACCAGCACATGATGTGGGTGTTTGCCAGTGTGTTGCTATGCATTTGCAAAGTATTTTTTGTTGTTTTTACTTACTAGTCCCTCCTTCAAAGCCAATTTGTTTTTTTGTTTTGTGATGGTTGTTCATGAGTCCCTTGTTTGTCCTGAGCAGTTAAACTGAGCTCTGTTCTTCAGAAAAAAAAATCTCCAGGTCCTGCAGATTCTTCAGTTTTCCAGCTTTTTTTACATATTGAACCCTTTACAGCAGTGACTGAATGATTTTGAGATCCGTCTTTTCACACTGAGGGACTCAAACACAACTTTTAAAAAAGGTTCAAACATTCACTGATGCTCCAGAAAAAAATGATTCAGCTATTTATTTATTTATTTATTTATTTATTTATTTATTTATTTATTTATTTATTTATTTATTTTTTGTCTTATGGATTATATGTAAACATCTTTTATGTAAAATATCTTATTCAGGACATTATACTAAAAAAAAAAATAACATGCATTTTGTATGATCTCTCTTATTTTGTTAAAATTTTGCACATTTTCACACATAGATAGTAATATGCAAATTCCTGTTAATATCAATTGCTATTAACATGTTATTTCCAGTAGATTCAATTAGACATTATAGAGAGAGAAGAAAAAAGAAAAGTAAGTTCTTTAGATGTATATATTCTATGGTAGTATGTTAGTATTATTGCTATTGTTGCTACCACTGCTGTCCTTCAAATACTATAAATTACACAATGATAAGTGAAAATAAGAATTTTTAAAGAGAAATGCCAGAGGATTTTGATATATGAGGAGAGGAGCTTGAGTTTTTTGGCCAGCCTTATTTGTTTGAACAGCGAGAGGCATCTACTGTCACCTAAGCTTAAGCTACTCCTACATCCTACAACATACGTTGAGTCAGAGGTTACTCTTCCCCTGAAACTCGACTTGTGTACAGCCATTACCAGAAGCCAATGATTATAGTTTATAAAGTTATAAAAATTTATAATTTTCCATAGCCCTTTATTAACCCACTGGCGCTGTATGGATTAATTTTATGATGGATGGATGGATGGATGGAAACTCTGATTGGGTTTAGCTGAAAGAAGAAAGTCATATTTGATGGCTTGAGGGTAAGCAAATTATGGGATAATTTTCATTTTTGGATGAACTATCCCTTTAAGGTCACAATTAGCCTTTTGGTACAGTTTGGTATAGCTGTATATTCCAGCTCACCTGATTCTTCCGGCTCGCTTGCTCATAAACATTACAACTCATTTTCTCTCTCACACAGTCATTTACACCCTCCCTCCCTCCTGCTCAGTTATGGGAAAAGTTACTAAGCAAAATTGATGGCTAAGTGTGAATCACTGAGTGAGTCAACATATGTCATAGAAAGCATAATAAAACAAATTTGATGCAATTCAATGTTGCTCAAGTTACTGCAATTCAATGTCTTCCAGTACAATAAAACAAGGTTGTCAACCATGTTTTGTAGAAAGAGTAAGTCATACAAGTCTTGTTTTGAAAATGTTTTGAAAAATGAATAGCAATTATTTCAAACACAATTGTGTTCTTTAGTAAGTGTAACCAAATGTTTTACTCTCAAATTCAACAACATAACCACATCTACAATGATGGAAATAAACTAAATAAAGATGCTAAGGCTGAAATAAAATAGGATACAACAAGGCTGAAGGTGCCAGTTAAGTAAATGTTGTTTTTTTCTGCTCACAAAGTATATGATGATGGATTTTTTGATGAATGGTAATCAACTGCTGAAACGATTAATACTAAAGGTCAAGTATAGATACACATCATATGCTGGCATTATACATGAATGCAAACATGCAAATGATGGCTAAATTGGCACTGCCAACATACATAAGACACATCTGTCAGCGACAGAAAATAAAGAGTTTTGACAGCGCATAGAGAATCCGGCAGATTCTCACACCCCGCCATGGTGATAATGAGTTTTGTTGGGTAATGCGAGGAGCCATTTTCAGCAGACACTTGAAAGTATTTTTCCCATGTGCCTCCACCACCCCTACACAACAGGCAAGAATCTGGGGTCACCTGCAGAAGTTCTGCACATGCTCCCAAAGCTGTAATTTAGGAAGGTATGAATGAAGCTCGATTGCGCAGAATGACAGCTTAATTAATGACTTGACATGCACGAGTGGCAGAAGAGTTTGGCTTGGGAATGCAAGCGTTGCATTTGCCATGGTGAGATGAGAAAGGTACTAGTTAATTATAATAATATGGGATTTTGGTTTGCTCTATAAATTGTCCCACAGGTGGGAGAGACAATAGCAGATGATGCAGCTGCAGGCCATGATGGGGAAATGATGGCAGCAGTGAAAAAAGGGAAGACAAGCAACTCATCACAGTAAAACACCCAACTGGAAGGTAATTGCACATCAAAGATAAGAACATGGTGCTGCGAGTGTGCTGAGGGATATGCGTTTTCAGACAGCTGCACGATAGTCAAGAGAATTTTCAGCTCTGATCAGATGAGGCATGACTCACTTTTTCAAAGTAACCTCAGTGCTGTCATGTTGAATTATTGTTTATTTTGTTTGAATAACAAAATTGTGACTTTCTTACAGTTGAAGATTCCACCCCTCACAGGGTTGGGGGGAAAATCTGAATTTATTTTTGATTTGGCTTCCTTTTAATTCATGAGTTAGAATTTGAATCACATTGGCCTCATTTCCTGAACAGCAATTCAGAGAAACAGTCAGACAACAGAGGAATTTCATTAGTCAAACACAGATTTTGCAGCAAAACATAATTAGATCATTCAATTCGACTAATTACTGATTAGACATATTCCTCTAAAATAAGTTTAGTAGGCTACTGTCAAAATAATTAACAGGTCCAAAGATATTTTAATTGTGCCATAAAGCAACACATAATACGCACAATTATGAGATATAATCACGTAATTGTACTACTAATAAATGTGTATCACAACATTCAATAGTATGTTAATTCTGTACTGGAAAGTAAAATGTGCATTAAAGCTATAACATCAGCTCCAGAATGTTTGGCATCCATCTCCATAAATTGAACATAAAATCATAAAATAAACAACACATATGGGGTATCCAAATACTTATTTTTTCAACCCCCCATGGTTATTATTTGGTTATACAAATTTCTTTGAAATTCCATTTTAATTCAACTTCCTTAAACAAAATGTTCACCAAAAAATTTACAATTCTGTCATCATTTACTTACCTGCATGTCATTCAAACCTGTATGACGTTCTTCTGTGCAACACAAAAAGAGAATGTTTTGAAGAATGTTGTGGACACTCATGCTTATATATTCAAAAGTTTTTGATAAGGTTGCAAAATGAAAATATAATAAAAGTAGTTCATACAACTATATTCCAAGTCTTCTGATAGCTTTGTGGCAGAAACAGACCAAAATGCCAGCTATTATTCACTGATAATTTTAGCTGTTCCTCAGATCTTGATCACTGAGTCAGTTGAACTTGAAAAACATTTAAATCTGATTTGTGAACTGGATCAACCAATTAATTGAAAATATAAGACTAAAACGAACGATTAGATTCTGAATCGGACATTGCTCTTTATCTCATGAATATGGACTGTCAAGATTTTCAGTCCGTTCCTAAAATAAATATATAGATATAGATTTTAGACCTCATAATGAATTAATAGCTCCATTGATGAATAAGTCAGTAAATCTCCACATTGCTCACTAGGTGGCTTGCAGTTCACCAGAAGTATAGCAAGGGCCGAATTGGGAGCAAAAATCCTTTCAACCCCAGTCTGTTTACTGAAATATACCTCCACAGCTTCAGCCTGAGCAAGATCAGAGCACTGCTTTGATGTGTGTCATGAGCTGTGTACAGTCCCTCATCACAGGCAATCTGATAAGTGAATTATCTTCCCTCAGATCCAGACTCTGATAACTGTGCAGTTATTGCACTCCAGGATATCATTTAACAGAGCTGAACCACAGCAC
Organism: Chanodichthys erythropterus; assembly: GCF_024489055.1. NCBI lineage: Eukaryota > Metazoa > Chordata > Actinopteri > Cypriniformes > Xenocyprididae > Chanodichthys > Chanodichthys erythropterus. Next base: position 9,410,393 of record NC_090234.1, read on the forward strand.
GCACATGGACAGGCAACATTAACAATCTGACCCAGCCATCTCTTCTGCCAACCTCTAATAAGAGTGTTTAAACAGAACAAAACAGATCACTCAATGAGTGATTATATGGCAGATTGGCTGTTTGAAGGAACCCACACTCTTGTGGGGGAAGTTAATGTGGCAAAGCCCGGGAGCCAGAGAGAAACGCTGGTCTCAAAAGGCCACTGTGAAAAGGGATGCACGCAGAGATGAAAGTGAACTGGGTTTCTGTGAAGACTCGCAAGGTTTAAGAACACCCTGCTAAAAGCAGACCTGCTTTCCAGAAGAAACCAGCCTGTAACAGCAGGAAACCACATGGCTCAGCCTCACCTAAAGCTAAAGACAGGGGTCACCACTGGCTTTGTACCAAAATGTACTGAGCTGCCTTGATGTACTTGCAGATAATAAAATATTAATGAAATAAAAGGTCACTTAAGTGTGCTAAGAAACATGAACTTAAGTACACTTTTAAAAAGTGCAATTTGTAATGTCAAATTAAAAGTTTTACTTTAAAGCACATTTTTAATAATTATGTTTTAATAATATTTGGTTGTGTGTGTGTGTTGTGTTTTTTTTTTTATTGTTTTTTTTTAAGTCGACTTATTTTGATGTCTTGACTAACATACTTAAGTTCTTGTAGGCTAATGCACATGATTATAAGTTTACCTGTAGTGTGTTATTTGATATTACCAGGGCTTGACATTAACACCTGCCAACCCATCAAATGCAAGCAGTGGCATGTAATGCAGTCACTCCTATTAGCCACTTTGACGGGTTGAATTTTATATATAATATATACATTTTTCATTTGTAGTCTTTTAAAAAGAAGCCACCTTATAAAGCCACCTCGCAGTACTAAATATTACAGTAATGAGTAAAAAATATTACAATTAAAGTTAATATATTTTTAAACAAAAATATACACATATGTTACAACAAAGGTGTAATTACAAATATAGTTCTATGCATGACAGATTTCAATAGAAATGTCAATATAATTTAGTTTACCATAAATGCTTGTCAATAAATTCGGCAGTACACTTTAACCATATTTCAAAGACAATAGAAGTAATTATAAAATTGCAATATGTACTTAAGGTCTATTTAAGTGAGTTTTAAAAAAAGACTGTAAAGTTCAGCTAATTTCAATACAAATTTTAATTTATAATACATTTTCATTTAATTGTAATTAACATGCAGTTAACTCGCTGAAAACATTACATTCAGTTTGCAAGTATATTCTTTTAAAGTATTATTTCTGTAATAAGCAATCATTTTTATTGATTTTTAAAAAAATCTTTTTTCACTGAGCTTTCAATTTCATCCAAAACAATTCCTTGATCTCTGAACATGACATGCAGGCTGGCTGCTATGTACGAGGACAAACGATAAATGACATAACTGACACATTACGGGTGAGGACAAATAACACAGGGGGATAAACAGACCAGAGAGTAATGCAGCATGCACACAAGACCACACAATAACAAACAATTTCATTATCAATTTACAGAAGAACCCAACCAAGCACACTGCACATTGTGCCGTATGAACACTGATAGTAGAATAGTGAGGAGCCTATATACTTCAAAAATAAAAATGAAAAATTAAGGCAAATGCACAATAATTTTAGTACAATATCTGAACATGGTGTTTTGCAAGAATAATTAGCCTGAGAAAGCTGCCCCCAAAAGCTATTTTGATGTATGAAAATAGTGAACCCAACTGCAGAAATAACAATATGTTCAACTGAAGAGATAGAAATCTGAACAATGTAAGCACGAACACACCAAAAAGTTTATAATTTATGCAATGCATGCAAATGCAATTTATGCAAATGTCCAAGCCAGTGTTAATTTAGAATTATTTATATACTATTATAATATTTACTAATATTTCCAATTAGATTTATGTTTATATTTTAATTTTGCCTGGGATTTTTAAAAAAAATACTTCAACCGAAATTTATTTTATTTCAGTTAGTTGCCAAGGCAACATTTCTACTTTTTGTTAAAGTGTTTTAAGTGCAAGCTTTTCATCTAACATTTATATTATGTTTTATATATATATATATATATATATATATATATATATATATATATATATATATATATATATATATATATAATTGAAATAAAGCTGAAATAAAATATAAAGTGAACATAACATAAATGTTAGTTTTTAAAATGTAGTTTTAAACTAAACTAAAATAAAATAGCTTGCACAAAGTTTTTTCATCTAACATCTTTTCATCTAACATTTATATTATGTTCACTTTATATTTTATTTCAGCTTTATTTCAATTAATTAAATATATATGAAGGGGCATTAATCTACAGCAGGAACGGTGAAGCTCAGTGAAGTGGGAGCCTCTTAACGCCAGGCTCTTGTCACAAGGAGAATTAGACTCAGACAACTTTCTATATATATATCACAACACTGGTCTACTGTTTTCAATAAGACACTAAATTGTTCTTTTTCCAGGAATGCTTTATCCAGTAATCATGACTGGATTGGACCATACTGACCAATATGTATAGCAAGTGGCTGTATACAGTATGTGCTACTTCGTCAACTCTCTAAACATTTATTATACTGCAAAACTTTAATAACAAGCAAATTAAAATTTCTTGTGAGCTCACCAGATTTGAACAAATGCAACATGTTGTAATTCTTACAGCATGTGCCCAAATGCCCAAATGCTTTATCCAACCCTGCTTGTAACAATGCATTTTGGGACTGCAATGGATACACTATGCAGGCAACTCGATAGGTTTTGATAGAGTCACCGAGTTCACCCAGTAACAGGTTACATCCATCTTGATCGCTATTCAGAAAAAATATCAAACAGATATCATTTGAGAATATGGTATGAATAATTGAATCCACATAGATGAGCACCTCAGCTGAGACCTTGTGGAAAATAATCTTTTTATTTATTCCAGTCAGTTCATTTTCAGAATCAGAACGAAGGTGGAAAAAGCATGCGAAGAGAGCTTACACCCAGAGGGTGAACTTGAAAGAGATTAGACTAATTTCAAGTAAACAGAGTGATGAGGGAGCACGGGTGTTATCTGGCTCTGAAGAGAGAACTTAAAACAGTCTGCGATACGGGGCAGAATTAAGGCATTATTAATTGCATAGGCGTATTAAACAGACCCCAGCAAGTGACCTCTTCTAATATGAGGGAAGCATGAGAACAAAATATGTCTTAATCTGCTCAGCAGTGCTTAGATAAATGTCAAGAGTATCTATCACCTCAATTAACCAAGCAGAGAAAGTTGTCAGAGTCTAATTCTCCTTGTGACAAGAGCCTGGCGTTAAGAGGCTCCCACTTCACTGAGCTTCACCGTTCCTGCTGTAGATTAATGCCCCTTCAGACAGCACAGCCAATAGCGCTTAGCCTTTCTGCCTGAGTGTACAGCTAGCTCCCAAACACAAATTCCACATCGACTGTCCAATACCTGTCTCTCTCCTCCTCCTCTTTCTCTTCATTTCCCATTTTCCACTGAAAGAAGACAATATGCTTGGAATGATTGTTGGTTTTAACCAATATCTATAGCACCTGGAGAAAGCTGTCTGTTATTGTTACATCTCAATGGCAGTTGCTCAGCTGGTGCATTTGGCTCTATACAATCTGTAAAAAGTACTTCATGGGTGCAGGGGTAAATTACTGAGTTGAGATTTGGTTTGAACTGTTTGCATATTGTTTTTATCAGAATATGTTGTACTACTGTATCAGTAATACTTCTACTTAGTCAACTTGAAAAATCTTAAATCATGAAAATCAAATTAGACTAGCATAGTATTACATTTTAAAAATGAAAAGGAAGTATTCCTTTGTACCTTGCCTGTAGAGATACGAAATGCATAATCCTTGCACATTTTTCAATCCAGTTTAAAAATTTTTTTTTTAGGTGTTGAAAATATGTTGATCCAGGAACATGTCTTACTTGGCAAAATCACGGTGACCCATAAATAAATAAGCCATCACAGAAATAAATTATTTTAAATTGTAATAATATTTCACAACATTACTGATTTTACTGCATTTTTAAATCAAATAAATGCAGCCTGAAAACCTTTATTAAATTCTTCTACATTTATTAAAGGTGCCATCAAACGTTTTTTTACAAGATGTAATATAAGTCTAAGGTGTCCCCTGAATGTGTCTGTGAAGTTGCAGCTCAAAATACCCCATAGATTTTTTTAAATAAATTTTTTTAACTGCCTATTTTGAGGCATAATTAGAAATGCGCTGATTCAGGCTGCGGCCCCTTTAATTGCGGCCCCCTCCCGAGCTCTCGACTCTATCATTGCATAAACAAAGTTCACACAGCTAATATAACCCTCAAAATGGATCTTTACAAAGTGTTCGTCATGCAGCATTTCTAATCGCGTAAGTATGGTATTTATTTGGATGTTTACATTTGATTCTGAATTAATTTGAGGCTATGCTCCGTGGCTAACGGCTAATGCTACACTGTTGGAGAGATTTATAAAGAAGTTGTGTTTATGCATTATACAGACTGCAAGTGTTTAATAATGAAAATAGCGACGGCTCTTGTCTCCGTGAATACAGTAAGAAATGATGATAACTTAAACCACATTTTACAGTACATTAGCAACATGCTAATGAAATATCATGATATCATGGATCATGTCAGTTATTATTGCTCCATCTGCCATTTTTCGCTGTTGTCCTTGCTTGCTTACCTAGTCTGATGATTCAGCTGTGCACAGATCCAGACGTTAATACTGGCTGCCCTTGTGTAATGCCTCGATCATGGGCTGGCATAATATTGTGGGTGTACACCCCGACTGTTATGTAACAGTCAGTGTTATGTTGAGATTCGTTTGTTCTTCGGAGGTCTTTTAAATAGATGAGATTTATATAAGAAGGAGGAAACAATGGAGTTTGAGACTCACTGTATGTCATTTCCATGTACTGAACTCTTGTTATTCAACTATGCTGAGGTCAATTCAATTTTCAATTCAATGGCATCTTTAAGCATTCACATCTTACACAATTTTGTTTATAGAGTACACTTATTTTGTTTTAACAATGTTTAGATATTTTACTAGAAAACACGATATAAATAACTATTGATCAAACAACATATAAACTGAGATATTTACTTTTATATCATGGTAATTTCATTATATGCAAATGGATATTCCATTTTGTGGATCTGAGGCCAATTTGCTATATTTTTCATGTAATGTCTTTCCTACCTAAATTAATATGTGTGCATGCAAAATTGCAAAGGAATTCCTTCACCCATGAAGGATTTCTCGGCTCTCTGTGGCCAGCACGTGTGCCATATGCATTTCTATTCCCCCATTTAAATACATACAAACAGATGGCAACCTTCTCTTACTGGATCTAGCACCACCATGTGTGGTCGACAGTCTAGACCGAACAGAGTTTGATAATGCCACTTGCCCGTTTTCTCGCAGCCAGACAAAAAATGGTGGAGTCAGGTCCATATTTAGTGCAGCTTCAAACACAGCTGCCAGTCTCATGGCAGAGGGGCTGGACACTGTCACCAAACCATCGTATTCCAGTATATTACAGGGGGGGGTACTAATTCATTTCCCTCTCAAAAATTGCAATTAAAACATCAATTTGGTCACTTTGTAATGAGTGCAAAAGTGGGGGGAATAAACAGGAAGGTGGGTTAATACAATTTAGCCACACATAAAGAGGCCATACAAGTGGCCTACTTTTTAAGAGAGAGGATAGATTAATAAATCATGCTTTGTAATGGATTTGACTCCCATAGCATTGTCATGACAACACTGTTTTGCATCCGAGAATCTACCCTAGGAAAGTCAATGCCCATATGTATCCTAGACCACTGACCCACCGAAGTGCAATTTCTGCCCCGGCTGACCGCAGCAAATTGAAGCGGCTGCAACATGACACTGCAAACAGTGACTGACATCAAGGCCAGCCTGATTTATCAGACTTTTGATACAATACCAGATACAACCTTTGTTTCTCTGCCCGATGGCATATGAAGATTTATAACCAGGGGAGAAGAACGTAGAGGAAAAGTGCAGAAAAGAAAAAAAAAATCAATATGATTCTTTGGGGAATGAATAATGATTTGAACACTGATCTGACTGCAACGGATCAGTGTCTGGATATCATTCACCACCTTCAAGGAAGCATCACCTGAGGCATATTGGAAAATTTACCCTCCTTTTTTTTAACTGTTCACCTCATTTGTATTCAGAATACAAGCTCTTGGAGTAGAAACAGAGTGAGGTGCTTACAGAAAATCTCTTGTATCACTTACGTTCTTTAAAAGCACTTAGGAGACGTCAGGCAGCTGTCACTTCTTAAGGTTGTTGTCAAATTAAAATGTCTTTTTACAGTGGCTTCACAAAACAATATCTCATGCCCTAAAGGCTTGATTCCAGAATAAAGCCAATATAGTATTTACTGTCACTTTATTAATGTCTCTAGATTTATAGTCCTACTAACAGTCGACTTTATATCATCATGATTTAAAGCAGCTACAAATAACATTGTCAAGCAGGTAGTAAATTTAAACGCTACATCCGTAAATTTGAAAGGTAGGCTATCTATTTTAGTAGCATCATCTGGATGAGTCCCAGATTCATCCGGTGTCCACCTTGAAACTCCTTGAAAGATCGGACCAATGTTTGACAGTTCCCTCTTCGAGTTTGTTAGTATTTCCTGAAATAAAATCAATGTTATTTTTGAGCATCCGCTTAAATGAAGCTGATAGAATTCTGCCTGGAATTGACAGTAATGGCGTCTGAACACCTCATACATCAGTAGATGACTGAACGTATGATTGATAGACATCTTTTCAGACAGTTTTCTAGAATTGCACAAGTTCACAGAGTTAACAAAATACTCTGAACTATTTGAAATGGAATTACAGCAAAGAGAGGGAAAATGAAGATAAATGACCTTCATCTAAAGAAAGAAGTTCCATAACAAAAAGGATCATTTAAATGACAGCTACGATTACAGTGTAATCCACCCTGATGCACAGCCCTCACAGATGAATGCAGCGCCTTCAGCTTTCAGTTTCACTCATACAGTAGCTTACATGCAAAGTCAGCGTTCACTGCTATCATCTGATTTGCTTAATGTAAAACATTTTGCCTGTGAATTATCATTCAATCCTAATCATGTAGTCTGCATATGGCATTAAAAGGGAGAGGAGCCACAACCATGAAAATCGCTCTTGGGCGAGTCACTGTGTAAACCTTGGAAACATTTTCTTAATTATGATAAAGTAATATCTAATTTCCTTAATCGCTTTGCTCTTTAATTGTTGTTTTTTTGCGAAGCTTAAATTTACTCGTTTCTCCATTAAAAGTACATTGCCACACATTAAGTCTGGCAACATGTGGTTCTTCATCTGGGTCCCCTCTTAAGCAGTGTAATTCAGGAGTATAGTAGCTAAGTTGCAATTTCCTGTAATTTAAGAGAAATGGCCTTTTCATTTTATCAGATCTTTATTGAACAGGCAGGGTTTTTTTTTCTTTAAAACTAAGCAAGATGTTTAGTGGCAGGGGGAGAAAGGAGCTAAACTGAAAACAGTTTTAGTATTATTTATATTTTATTATTATTATTATTATGCTATAATGTTAAAAAATATATATAATTCTAAAATATCTTTTGAATTAGCTTTTGTTTTTATATTTTCAGTTTTATATTAATTTTAGTAAATAATGTGATTTGGTCATTTTTATGTTTTAGTTTTTAATATTTCTTTTTAGTTTTTATTTATTTTAATTTCAGTTTCAGTTTTAGTAATTTTAGCATTTAAACTTCAGATTGTTTTATTTCAATTTGCTTAATTTTCTACATTTCTAATTTTCTAATTTTTTTCAGGATTAGTTTAATTTTTCATCTAATATTTTCTTTTCATTTAATTTATTTGATTTCGTTTCATACATTTATGTTTATTTAATTTTATTTAATTTTATAATTTATTATATATTTATTTTTATTTTTTTTAGTTTTATTTTAGTAAACAAAAATTATTTTAAGTTTTAGTTTTAGTTAACAATAAAAACACTGATTATCAGACTGAGGTTTCATACACCTGACTTTTGGGAGAAAAAAAGCTGTTAAAATTAAGCAATATCACACTGAATATCAGCATGGCTCAGATTTTGGCAAAAAAAAAAAAATGTAAGTGTGATATTTCTTTTATACAACAGTTTGATAAACAAAAAGTTCATTTTGAGTAAACTATGTTCAGACAAAAACCTGGATTGGATTATGGAACACTTTTGCTGTAATCACTCATGTACTTATACCAATTTACCAATTTGTATGTTGGTTTGCAACCCTCTTTCTTTTTAAACTATTCCTTTTGTTGGTGGAGACAAACTATACAAACTTACTAGCAACATTTATTTGAAAAAATGTTATAATAACTTCTTGTTTGTGGAAATGTTTGAATTGTATTAGCCTACTGCTAATAAACAATACTAGTATTGTACCACTTTTCCTGTAATAGCATTGCTCTTATCATGTTTTTGCTTACTGTGCCTTGTTGCTGTATTTTATACAAGTGGAACAGACTGTTTAACATGTTACCTGTGTTTTGAAATATTGAAAATATTATGTAATAACATATTATTATTATTATTATTTTAATAATTTGGGTTTTAAACTTAAATTAGAGCTGTTGGCGGCTTTTTCATTTTGTTCTGCACAAAATAATAATGCTATTGCAGTTTCATCTGAGTAATCGGTCTTTCCAGGTACACAACTGCTGTCTCAACAAAAACAACAAGGGGGATAACTCAATACCACAAAATAACTATGTGATTTGGGGTGGGGCAGTGGAGAGGTTTACCCATGAGTTATTTATGTGTGTTTGGTACGTGGCATAACAGTATTGAGGGCTTTCAGGTGAACCCTAGACTGAATCAGGAGCAAACATAAACATGCTGACACTCACTTGCTGATCTTTGCTGTGTGCGCTGCCAACTGGCTCTCATGATGATGTATTGACAGATGCAGTTCTCTCCAGTGCTTCTCTGGGCCTGAGAATTTGGTTTACAGCAGTACCATGGGAAATAAAAAGGGGGATGCCCAAGGGCCTGGCTAGATGAGGATGAATGGAGACATTCCTGAATGTCAGCAACGAAACTATTGGGCCAAGCTGAGGCACGCACATTACAACTGGAGCTAAACAAACTGAGCTTGGTGTCCATAACTTTCCTCTGCATTCCTTTCAAATGATCAAAGGCAGCAGACCATGTTTTATTAACTCTGGCATGAGAACAATATGAAGCTTTTCTGGGAAATTTTATCAAATTACTTCCATCAAAAACACAAAGCAACCTGAAGCACAAGAAATGCTGCACTTCTGTTTTAAATGAAGTGGAACAGATCAAGCTAAATGACAGCTAGACTTCAACAAATGTGACCAGAGTCATAGGGGCTCAGCATTTTGCTGGTGTTGTGCAGTTAGCATTGCAGATATTTATATAGTATTTTTATTTTTTATTTTTATTTTTTTTGGGACAGGACTCTTACATTTATACAAAATGGAATAAACATATTATTATTGCGTTTATGTTATTTATTATCTTTACACTATCATTCAAAGGTAATGAGGCTGGAGGCATGAAGCTGAATATTCAGCTGTGCCAATAAATTACATTTTAAAATATATTAGAAAGCACTTATTTAAAATTGTACTAATATCTCACAATATGCTGTATTTTGATCAAATAAATGAGACTTCTTTCAAAAACATTAAATCTTACTGACTCCAAACTTTTGAAAGGTATATATATATTTCCTCCTCTGCTGCTGTCTTGGGACTGTGTATGTTGTTGTGGTGCCATCAGCCAATCAGCGTTGTCATGATGTAATTTCCTGTGACTCTAGAATGATTAGTCACATGACAATTATGATTCAGGTGATTGCCCCCCAACCCCCCCCCCACACACACAAAAAGTGCCTGAAACTTGTGAGTAAAAACGGCAATAAGCAGGTTGCGTAATTCTGGCGGGTCACATGCCAGCTGAGAAATTGCCATGGAGATGAATGGGAATGCTATTGGATACTTTCTCCAGGAATTATACAGACCTCCATGGGTAAATAAATTACTAAAGGATATCGTAGCAAAACTTCCTTTTTCTACAAAAAAGTGGCACTGCAGTAAAATGGACCTCAGTTGGCAAATTAACTTTTGCCATTTTCATTCCTCCATGAAAATACTGTTCTCTAATTGGATTAGGTCCTTGATCGGAAGTGGAGCTTCAGCGGGTGGGAGCACTTTTCTCTGCCGAGAGCCAAAAAATCACTGACCCCTGAAGTGTCACCCTCATGAGGCCGGTAACAGTACTGCTGTAAAATGAATCATTCCTTCACACTCACTTTCCCAGAATGGCCATGGACTGAGGTGACAAATACAGAGCAGGAGACCGGCACAGCTGGGCTGCGTAAAGGCTGCAAGAAAAACAACGAACGAGACATAAAACATAAAACATGGACTTAATGTTTTATGAGCTTTGACTTAATGATGACCACCTCAGAGAGCGTTATATAGCCTGACATCTATGGAAACATGTAGATGCAGGATTAAGCCACTAAAATCACCACAATTAACACTGGGTGAATATGAAAGCTCTCAGAGATTTGTTCATCCCTGGTGGTGAATATGAGTCAAAATACACTACTGGTCAAAAGTTTGGAATAATTAACATTTTTAATTTTATTGAAAGAAGTCTCTTATAAACAGTAAAAACAGTAAATTACAGTAAAAACATTAATATTCTGAAATATTAATAGAATTTAAAATAACTGTTTTCTATCTTAATATATTTTAATATGTATTTTATTCTTGTGATGGCAAAGCTGAATTTTTCAAATGTTTCAAATCAGCAAATTAGAATAATTTCTGAAAATTCAGCTGTGCCATCACAAGAATAAGTTACATTTTAAAATATATTAAAATAGAAAACAGCTGTTTTAAATTGTAATTATATTTTCCAACATTGCAGCTTTATTTTGATCAAATAAATGTAGTTTTTTTTTCAAATCCAAATGTTTGTATCATTAAAAGCAGCACTAAATAGGTAACGCTACATTATTTGTTAACATTAATGCATTAGCTTACTAACAATGAGATATATTTTTACATTTATCATTTATCATTATCTTTGTTAATATTAGTTCATATAAATTTATTTTGATTAAAAAATGTTTTAGAAGTATTGTTCATTCATGTTTACTAGAGTAGCTAACTAATGTTAACATATGAAACCTTAAAGTGTTACCACTAAATCTCTTGCCTTTATATAATTAAAACAGGAATTATATAAACACATAATGGATACAACACAGTGGACTCTGACTATATTAACAGCAGCTAACTGCATCCGAATGTCTGTGTGCTGATGTCATGGAGAGAAAGAGAGAGAGAGTGGGGGGTTCATGGGGAATTGAAATTAATGAGAGTAATCAGTGGCAAACAGCGAAGGAGGCAAGGGCAATTAATATAAACAGGCTACCAGCAGGCCGGAGATCAGTATTTAGATGCAGCATGGCCGCACCGTGCAGCAGATGTCCTGGAAGAGCCAGAGGACAGCAGCGCAGACAGCCAGCCAAAGCCAACCTGACAGTCTGCTGGCACTCCCAGATAACATGATCATTTCCCCATCAGCAGCCACGCTCTCAAGCCTCTTTATCACCCGCTGCGAGGTCCTCATCCACATATTCAAGAGACACAAAGAGTTTGTCCAAATTTTACTTAAAAAAGGATATTTTGACAGACCAACTTCAGCTCTGAGAGGACTGATTTGTTGTGCTGTAAACGGGGATGTAAAGGTCATTAAATGTCACTTGAATTATTTTCAATTATGTTGAATTAGTTTGTCAACAGTTTAGGTACGTTGAACAGCAAGGTGGTTATTCATTGTTAATTTTCTACACCAGAGGAAACCTCATCTGCAGAGAACTCTCTGAAAAAGCTCTGCAATGAAATAAAGCGTTAATCTGCAGCACAATACACAAATACGCTACACTTCAGTTTAGTGCTTTAAAAAAGAGGCACAAATTCTGTTTTTTGTTTGTTTGTTTGTTTGTTTTGCAGTGATTATGTAACATTAAAACATGTTAATAATACCAAGAAGTATAAAACTAGTTTTAAACACATCCATTTTATTACCTCCCTTCCAACAGTTAATTCAAATATCCAAAAAAAAAAAAAAAAAAACTTAACAATATTATGACATATTGTAATCTGTTGAATTGATTTTTAAGTGTATTGAGTAAAATTTTGTTTTGATTATTATTAACTTTTATTTCTTCTTCCAAAATCTGTTTAGCTTTGTATATAACCATGCTATTGCATAATTCCCATCCATTACAGAAATATTATTGGGAATCTTTCTAGCATGCTGAGAAGACAACTAAATAAATCTCTCTCTCTCTCTCTCTCTTTTTTTTTATACACATTTACTGTTGACTACATTTCAACCATTCAAATCATGTTTTAAAAGATTTGTTGTTGTTGTTGTTGTTGTTGTTTTAAGTAAACAAATATTCTCTTTAATTTATAGGAAATTTAAACAGTTTATCAATTACAACAATGTTAAAATAAATTTTTTTTTAATTGCTAGAAAATTGCATCATAAATCAGGGAATTTTGCTAAATACAATTTTGTAGATCAAATATGAAATATAATATAATATAATATAATATAATATAATATAATATAATATAATATAATATAATATAATATAATATAATATAATATAATATAATATAATTAATTCCTCAGATTGGCTCTTTATTCGTTATGGAAAAGAGATTCTTAATTTGTCAGAGATGGCAAAAGCAAAATAAACTCATTCTCATTCAAATAAATCAGCCTGCACTTCATAAGAGGGAGTTTGTTTTGATCACTTCTGCTGTAGAAAGCAACATTCCACAGACTAATGTACAAGTGCGGTCAGATGTTATAGGGTGAACAGAGGTCAGATGATAAATGTTGATCACGTCTTCAGGTTCTGTCCTTCACACATGTATAAACACGCCACAGTACACTGATGCACTGCAGAATGCCATCTGTTTGCTTTGCAGCTCTAATTCTTATGGACGAGGGTCTCTCGGACTTCAAACAATAACTCATTGAATTAAGCAATTGATTTGTCTGGCCTGTCAAAGGTTTAATAGATGGATTACTTGGTTCAAGGAGTTTTTGGTCTTTCTTGCAACCCCCCTTTTACTAAGGACATTGTCATATACATCAATAAACAACATTCATTTTTAATATACTTTATCATTGTTTCAAAAAGTAATAATTTAGGTATTTGCAATACACTTAGGATGAGATTGATTTACCAGCAAGCAATCAACAATAAAGTTAAAAATTTACACTTTGGTACATGAACAGCACTATAAAACATTGGGGTAGCATAAAACAAATTGATTTCCTAGAATAATTGCTTTGCCTCTTGAATGTGACACAAAAAATTGGGGCAATTGTGCCCCCATGTGGACATTTCATTGATTTTGTGACAATAGTAGGCCATCAAAGTCCAAGTACTGTGACAAGTTGATATACTAGAGCTACGCGATTCTGGATAAATTGAGAATCACGATTTAAAAAAAAAAAAAAAAAAAAAAAAAGGAAATCACGATTATCCCAAGATTCTGAACAGACAACATTAACTAGAAGTTCTGACAAAATGTTAATTGCTGCAGTCAAAAATATTTAATTGATTTGTTATTATTATTATTATTATTATTATTAGGTATTGATATTAAATTTTATTAAAAACCGGGTTGAATGAATGATTCAAAAGACTTAAATTGTTTCATAACTAGATGAATCAGCATTTTTAAACCAATCTCTTGAATGTATGAGTCAATGGCAAATATATTTTAACAATCACTTGTCGCCACCTACTGGCGTAAAGATGTAATTGAAACAATCATTTGAGATCAAGTTTTAAGAGTCAAAGTGACAAAGATGATTCACTCTATTTTGATCTCTGCTGTAGACATCAATGTTTATATCCGAACTATACAACTTCATCCCAGATAATTTGAATGATTGCAACACAGAATAATGATACTGTGTGGTTGAAAGGGCAGTTTGTTAAACTAGTTCACATACCTATAGCCTACATGACAACTGCTCTCTCGGTGTCAGCAGCGCCAACGCAGATCTGAATGTTCCGATGTGATCGTACTTGTCAAAGAATTATTGGACATAGCTTGTTATTTATGAATAAGATTGCGATATTTTAACGATTAATCGTGCTCTCTATGATAAACTAGAATAGATTAAATTGTTCCAGTATTTAGTTTAGTTTAAAAAGCTAATAGTTTAAGTTTAAATGGTTGGTTTCTATAGGCAACAGCATGGCAAAAGAACTTAGCCCAAACTTCTAAATTCTTTTTTAGTTCCACTATGAAACAGAATGAATGTCTATAGAGAAATGGTTTAATCATAGCAAAGCCATTCAGTTTGAATTTGCCTATAAAGGCTATAAACAAGTGAACACATTTAAGAACTTATATGCTATTTTCTAAGATTTAAAGCAATAAAGTAACAACCAAAAAATAGACTCAATTAAAAAAAGTTCATTGTTCACCACTCCAAACATATCTGAGAGATTTACCATCAAGACATTAACATGGGCTTTATGAGAAACACACTTCTCCATTAAAGACAATCTGAAGTCGCAATGATCCACAGACGCCAGTGAACTGTATTTTTGAACCTCACGTCATAAGTGTGAGCTCGGCCAAACCACTTATTAAAAAGAAAGAGGCCACGGCTATAAAGACAGAAGGCGAGGAGCTTGTTATTTTTCTTTCAGGAGGTGAACAGGAAAAAGATCAATGGTTGTGGTGGCGTCTTTTGCCACAACTATGGCACTCTGTGGCATTAAAAAACAGCTCAAGAAAAGATATTATCCACACGTCAGTCTTTGAAGCAAACGCCAAGAATAATTTCCCACATATAACATTCCCCACTGAAACCACACATTGCTGTGGTACTAAACACCCCTCCCAGCCCTGCTCATATTCACTTACACATTCCTCCAGAGAAATATGCAGCTTCATCTACTGCCCAATTAGAGACTGATGAGTCAAAGAACTTGCTTCTGGCCTCTCAAGACCTACAAAAGGTACTTTATTCCTGTAAGGAGTGTTATTGCTCCTTCCGCAATAAAACTATAGCTGATGATCATGAGGCCTAATTATGGGAATGAGTTAATGTAACACCCCTGCTGTACAAAATTATTACATGGAAATGAGGAACATACAGTAATAAAACAAAATAAAAAATAAGAGGTTCTTGCCAAAATCCATAAAGATGCCAGGATAAATAAAATAAAATAAAATAAAATAAAATAAAATAAAATAAAAAATAAAGCCATGAGACAGAGATGTTCTTAAATATTTTACTGGGAAATGATTCAAGTATTGATAAAAGTACTCAGATGGAATAAACAGTATTGTTTTTAGGCATTAAAGTGGAATCTTAAAATGTTATGAAGCTAAAGATGATTCTAATACTCCAGACAGTTTGATTTCTAGCCAACCAAAAATCACGAACGAATAATACAAATTAAAAAATAACAAAACAAAATTACATGAAAAGATAAAAAAAAGAATATAATATAAACTCAACAAGGAAATTCTGAATGTGATTTTAAAAATATCCCTCACACAAAATTGTTATATAAATTAAATTAGTATTTCTATATTAAACAATAAATCAAAATATAAAGGTTAGACTGCCACCTTAAAGTGTTTTTTTTTTCCCACATATGATCTAAAATTACTAAAAAGTCAAAAGTATTTATTTATTTACCTGTTTTTAAATTACAAATTGTGGTAGGCCAAGATCAAGATGCAAATTTTCAGAAAATTACTTCATAAAAGTACTTTAATTTCTGTCCATATCATTAAATCAATTTAGATTTTAAATTAAAAAATAATATTTCTGTAAAATACAAAGTAAAATTCTAGTTGAGTCAAGGTTAGCTAGTAATCAAACTGAATGGAAACTGACCTTCAAGTAAAAAAAAAAATGAGTATTTTTATGAATGAATATCTATCCCACAATAAAGTTGTTTACACAGAACATTATATCATCCATAGTGTATATCTCTTCACTATCAAAAACATGTGTCCTCAAAAGAATCTCTGACTCTCACTCGCAAAGCCTCAGCAACTCTTTTGAATCATATGTAATAAGTGGCAACTGTCTATCTGTGATGGCACTTTGTGCTTCTACTTTTATATATACATACTTTATTTTCCAGCGATTATTGTCCATTGGTGAGCGGATGAGACCAAACACTTGCTCAAAAATCCCAAGGCAGGCATTGTCACGGTGGATGGTCCCTGCTACGGCAACTATAACCAGTCCATGAGCTGAAGATATACACTTTAACCCATAACCCTCCAAGTTTGGGCAGAACAACAGACGTTCTTCTCCTGCAAGAGCATGTAGCCGCTTGCTGACCAGCTCTGCCCCGTTGAACTCATCTACACGCTGCTCTCCAGAACATAAGAGAAGCCGAAGTCTCACATCCTCCCAGAAATGCTGAGGACCCCAGTCCTGCACTGGATGCCCTTGAATGGGGTTCTGAGAGTTCAGAAGGCAGTAGAACCACTGACAAAACTGTTTTCCCAAAGCTGGAAGGTCTGACAGACCATCTCCAACCTCATCTGTAACGACTGTGGTCTTCTCACGCTTTGAAATCTGTTAGAAATATGGACCAGGTCAAAACACAACCTATAAAACCTTAACTTTACAAGTGATATTCAATGCAGTGTTCATACAGATTTGAAAGAATGAAATTTAAGCACTTCTCAAGCAGTGGCAGCCAGTGCTTCTGAAAGCAAAGAAGCTGGGTTTTTTTTGTTTTTTAATTGAAATTACCTCATTACACAATTAATCACCTTGGAATTATAAGGTGTCTATCAATCTAGAAAATACTCCTTCAATTAATGTTTTGCAAGACAGAACCTTATAATTCCAAGCAGAAAGTGATTTTTTTTTTCTCTTTGCATTTGACCTGTTCCAAAAATCTCCATTTACAAATTTGAGAGGATTTTGATATTGTACATTTGTCATTTTCATGTATGAAAATTATTGAATATATTGTTTCCCTATATCAATTTTGCTATATGGAAGGCAAAAACTTTGTAGCTCAATATCGCAAAACCGCTCAGAAAGCAGACAGAACCTTATAATTCCATGGTAGCGTTTTGTCATGACATTCACTACAGTTCAAATGTTTGGGATCAGAAAGATTTTCTTTCTTTCTTTTTTTTTTTTTTTTTTGTTGTTGAAAGAAATGAATACTTTTATTCAAAGACAAAAAAAAAAGATTACAAAAAAGATTACTAAAATATTAGATCAGAAGGATCATATAACACCAAAGACTGGAGTAATGGCTGCTGAAAAGTCAGCTTTGCCATCCCAGAAATAAATTACATTTAATATATTAAAATTAAAAAATATTTTTAATTGTAATAATATTTCACAGTATTACTATTTTTACTGCATTTTGATAATATAAATGCAGCCTTGTTGAGAGAAAGAGGTAGTAGAACACTCCTTGTACAGAAATATTTTTGAATTACAATTGCTGTCAATCATGTATGTCACTGTTTAATTTTATTGGCTGCTCATTGCAAAGTTCTGCCTTTTTAAGAGCTCATCCAACCATCAATAACTAAGCTGGGCTTCCAGGCAGGACAAAACACAGTGCTTGAAAGCTCAGCGTTTAATGTATAACCAGATGCCAGCTACATGTACATCACTCTGAATCACAGCATAAATGACGCATTTAAAGCCACAAGTTCAATGAACATTGATCTTTGCCCTATTGAAAGCTATGGGGTTTTTTTCACCCATCTATTGAATCTCAGCTTTAGTGGTGTTCTATGGGCTCTGATATTATTTAACAAAATTATTATTCACAAAAATACTGAGACACACAAAGTGTGATATTTATTCAATTATTATTCTTGCAACATGACTTCACTAACATATTTGTAAAAATAAATAAGAAAAAAGAAAGCTTGGGCATGTTTTCATTAATAAAATGATTGTTATTTTTATTATTCTTATTATTATTACACCAGACATTCAAACAAGGGAAGATATCAAAATTCAATCAAAATTCAAGCACAATTCAACTATTGAAAGCATAACAGCTAAAATCAAGCATTTTCCAAACTTTGTACAAACCATGTCAATGGCATTTTCAGTAGGATGAGTCTCAAGAAAACATGTCCAAGCCACATTGCACACCAAATAAATAAATAAAATAAAATCAATCAATCAATCAATCAATCAATCAATCAATCAATCAATCAATCAATCAATCAATCAATCAATCAATCAATCAATCAATCAATCAATCAATCAATCAATCAATAATATATTGCATTAAGGCAATGATGTCAGTTTAAGGAGCATTAAGATTTCTTGCATTGTGATGCTGTTATTTTCATAATTAACCCCTTCCTAATGCTGCAATATAGAGAAATTTTTAACTGTATTAGGGTAACGTTAGTTGACTCGTAATGCGTCCATTAATCATCCTCACTATTTAAGGCTAAAAATCATAACCTAAATGTATGTTACATTAGCATACATTATTTTACAAATTATTTCAATGTTTTATAAAATATTTTAGGTTCTTTGCTTCATCACATATGTGATTTTTAATTTTTAATCACCTTCCATTCACTGGTTCATTTAAATGGCCCCACAGAGTGACAAATAAACTTTCAAAACTACAAATATTCCACAGTCTATTGAGGTCATAAAATCTAAATGCAAAATACTAGTACTACTATTACTATTACTACTACTACTACTACTACTACTAATAGAATTAGAAAAATGCAGATTAAAATACTTTAAAACAAAGCATAGAATGTCAGGACAATGTCAACATCCAGTAAGTATTTAATGTCAGCTACCAATTATATCAAATACATACATAAATAAAATTGTACTGTACTACAATTATACTTTTTTTTTTAAGATCTATCATGATGTATGCATACTTTATATTGTAAAGTAATATTTTTTTATTACAGTAATATAAATTAGATGTTTGCAAATTAAATGTTAAATGGGGCAAAATGTACTTAAGTGTCATGAAAATAATATGAACACACACACACACACACACACACACACACATACATATATGTATATGTATATATACATATATGTATATGTATATATACATATATATATATATATATATATCCCAACTGTCCTAAAAATAGACTTTTTTTCAAGGGGAACAAAAAATCTGTTGATTGCAGTGCATTACATCTGCCAAAAAAGTTTTTGACAGATTGTTTAAAGATTCATCTATTAAAATATCTGTCTCAATACCTACCTCACTAGACGACCAAAACTCAATGGTTCTCCTGACCAGCTGGTGTTTATCACTATTAGGGAGCATGGCCACTCCTTCATTAGCAAGATACTTAAAAATGACATCCCGGTGTACCTTCTTTCTCTTGAGGAGCTCCTCAGCATCTTGTGAATAAGTTATGATGGCCTCAATGGCCTCTGTTGATCAGGAAAGAGACTGTGACAGACTGACAAATATACAGCTCATAAAAACAATATTTACTATGGCCTGACATAACAGTCAAAAGTCACAGTTGCACAAAATGTAATGTGCGGTCTACCAAAACACATTTTTGTAGCCGATGTTTACAGTACAGTTTGGAAAAAGATTAGCTTCACTGTATTGTCTTACCTTCCGTGCTCTCTACAGCAATCAGTCGATTCGTTACTGTATCTTTAAGGGCGAACAAGTCATCTAGGGATAATAATTTTAACAGTTTTCGACAGCCACTTTGCTCTTTCATTGACAGCTTTGACATACTTACACCAGTTATGTTAAACTACACATATCACGTACTTCTACTAGGGAGTAGAACAAGCAGTTGTTTCCGTTGTTGTGGCGCGGCACAGCGCCTCCACAGTCCAGATAAAGGTGGTGCACCAACCGTCCCGTCATAATAAAAGTTCAAGATACCTAAAAGACAAACATGTCAAGAGCTCGAGATCCACTGAAATATTGGGGAAAAAATTATCTATATCTGATGGCATTTATGTTTTTGAGTGCACCAGCCCTGTTCAAGAGGAGAAATAGTCTCAGCCCAAATAGTCAAACAACCTTTATTTCTCATTAAAAAAATCATTAAAAAAATAAAAATAAATACATTTAAAAAAAAATCCTTTTGTGGCCATATTCTTTACCCACAGTTACACATGTACATTAATGAACACATGACCAAACTTCTTTGAAGTCACATTAGGATATATACTGCTATAAAAGTTGATTTATTTATTTTTTACTATACAAAAAAAATTGTATGCCAAAAACATGCCATATACAACTCTATTAGTTAAAAAAAAAGCTGTCAATTGGGTTGGAGCTAAACTCTGCAGGACAGTGGCCCTCCAGGAACGAGTTTGGACACCCCTGGCCCTAAGAGCTTCACAAGGCTTCGTTCTCCATCCCTACAATGAGGATCCTGTCATGCCACCAGAAATAGTAATCACTGTCCCAATGTACAGTGAGCCAGAGTCCTTATTTTCCATACTAGTGCCCGAATTTGTGTATTCGATATACTGGTTCACGACCAGCGAAGCAAGGGAGTTGATTGAGACGCACCCTGTATCTAACCTGCCCCCACCACTAACACTACCCTTAATAAGGCTATCCCTAATTTACAGTCTGTGACATCTGGCCTGGCATGGTTTTCCTGAAACTGCAGTAGGTTACTATTGTCTGAACTCCTTAGCAACTGCATAACAACACCCCAGGAAACATTTAGAATGAAGTAACTGTATGGCAACAATAAACCTCTCAGAACATTTTACCAACTGCATAGCAACACCCTGGCAACCATTCAAAACATATAGCAACATGTTAAAAACCACCCAGAACACCTTAGCAACCGCATAGCCCTGGTGATTCTTTTTAGTGACTCAAAAATCCAATACAGGGCATCCAGTGACTTTGACAAGTGTGCGATTCTCGCACCTATGATTCCTGTAAGCCTGCTTTTTATTCACCAAAAAGGGCAGGCTTCCCTGCTGAAAAAACAGCATATGCTGGTTAAGGTAGGTTTTAAAGCTGGTATGCTGGTTTGAGCTGGTTTATGCTGGTCCTTTGCTGGTCCTGTGCTGGTTTAAAATGGAGAAAATATTAAACAATGAGTAGCTGTGCCCAAAATTTTAACTGGCTATTTGTATTTTGACTGGTAGTGTGTGTTGAATGAATTAAAACCACCAACAAGATTCTGGTTCAATGTGAGTGGTGCAATTCCATCAAGAGGACGCGTGATGGCAGTATTACAATTAGTTTTTTGCTTACCGACAGTTGTGGCACTGGAAGATCAGTTCAAGGGGTTGGATAAGATGGGCGTTTTTCTGGATAAGGTGATTATCACAGTGGGACTCCAGTCACCACTCCCCGTGCTCATGGAGCAGCAGTAGTCTCAGTCAGTTTCACTGCACGAGAGACGCGTCCCCACACTGCTCACGGGACACAGAGACAAAAGCGCAGGGAAAGCAACACGCGAATCACACTTTCCCAATTTATTTAGAGCGGGATATCGCTTTGCCTTCAAGAGTGGATTAAAAGGGACATTTTAATCAAGAGCTGAGGCAAGTTATATTTTTCATTTAAAAGTTGCTTTTTTCATTTCGGATGAATATTTTTTGGGTTTCTAATTGAGCTTCTATTACATTTAGGCTACTTATTCATTAATAAAGTAAAATGTATATGAAAGAGAAGCAAGGGGTGACCCCCGGTGAACTTAATTTAGTTATTGTTGCATGTGCGTGGGTCTTAAGTTAAACAAACAGAAAATCGCGTGCCGCATGAACTCTCATAGCATCGATGCACAACTAGAAAACAGGACTGAACTTTTATTCAGAGTGAAAACCGGCTAATTGAGCTGAAGACGCAGAATTGTCAGAAGGGGTTAAGGAAGGAAGGAACCACTAGCCTTGATTAATAATAATAATAAATAAAACAATGTTTGGGTCAATTGCCAAGCAACGTGCTCGTTAACCGGAGACTTAAATGATAAAGCATAAAGAGCAGTATTTGCATGGATGGTAGATATGGCAGTACACACACAGGGCGGTGAGCGTCTAAAAGTTAAGTGGCAGAGACAAAGAAGCCTAAAGCCTGCTGAGTTTGAGCTTGATCTATCAAATTCCAGTGTATTTAGACCTTTTTTGCCTGTTGTCCCCCACTATAGGGCAAACATCACTTTTTTTATTGCTCGTGTATTGTTGGCATAAAGTTTTGTTCAGTCTCTAAACCTATTAAACTTCGACACGTAACTCGGTCCTCTCAGAACTTGCCACGGAATTGAGGTATCATGTATCACTCAAATCATTGCTGAGTGTGTTGTTACGTTTCTATCAGATTTTATTTCCCCAGCAACGAAAAAACCAGCGATAAAGTCCCATAGATTTACATTGAATGGACCAGAATAGAGACTTGTGGGTCGGATCACCAAGCAAACACCCAGAACATCTTAGAAAATGAATAGCAATTTAATAAAAACTCCGGCCACATAGAAACCACAGAGCAGCGCCTTGGCAACCACCCAGAATACCCTAACAACATGCTAAAGCACTCAGAACACCTTTGAAACCACATAGCTATGTCATAGAAACCATCTAGATTATAGTAACTAGCAATGCTCTAAAATTCAAAACGCCTAAACAACACCACCCTAACAACCACTCTGAACACCCTACCAAATGTACTGCAACATGCTAAAATACACAGAACACCATCGCAACCACATGGCAACACACTGACAACCACACAGAACATTTGAACCATATGACGACACTCTAAAACCCAGTCAGAACACATAAGCAACAACTACTCAGACCACCTTAACAACCATATAGCAACAAGTTGTTCTGAGTTTTTTTTTTTTTTTTTTATTTTTTTTTTTACACCTGCATATCAATGCCTTGGCAACCATCTAGATAGGGTTAGCCACCCCTGCTCTGGTACTGGAGAGCCACAGTCCTGCAGAGTTCAGCTCCAACCCTAATCAAACACACCTGAACAAGCTAATCAAGGTTGCTAAAAAGCTATAAGCAGGTGAGTTTTTATCAGGGTTGGAGCTAAACTCTGCAAGACTGAGTCTACCGAGAACCAGGGTTAGCCACCCCTGATCTAGAGCATAGTAACCATATAGCAACACAGAACACCTTAGCAACTGCATAGCAACTCCCTGGAAACCACTGAACACCCTATTGTTGTGGTAGTGAGCAACAGGCACTTGCCTTTTCTTCAGAAAATGTTTACCCTATTTTTCTTTTTTTCTGTTGCTTCTATGTTGCTGAGATATTTAAAGCCATTAGACTTGAAATACATGATTGTTTTTTTTTTGTTTTTTTTCCCCCTTCCTCTTTGATCTAACTTAATTTGTACTAGGACACTAAAAGCTACTTTGATTTTATTGGTTTGATTCATAAATAAGTAGCTTGATATTGTGGAATCTTCCTTATTGGAGTAATTGTAAGTGCTATATTAAAGATTGATGGGAAAATGATCAAATGGAGGAAGAGAATGGTAATTTTTTTTATGTGAAGCACACACAAAATAAAAAATAAAAAACAAAACCTATTTGTTAGTGTAAAATTAAATGGTCTCCTGTCATGTTAGATCCCTATATTGCTGCCTTCAGAACATACTCTCAGTGAACCGAGTGTATGGTCTATGGAAACCGCTCATAGCCAACAGTTGGTGCCAAGAAACTGCTCATATTGGGTTTGGTGTAATGTATTTAATCAGTGTAACTGGAAACCATTGGCTTTATGTTCTGGCTGACTGTACTTTTCTATAACTTTCTATGTAATTCCCTCAGTGTTGACTAGTGAATAGTTAAGATGCAGCAACAAGAAGTTCACAAAGTCTTGCTCTTCTTTCTCTAGCAGAAAACTTTGTAGAAATGACAAGTACTGCATGTAATGCAATTTCTTTGCACCTTACTCTGACCTCACTTGGAGCTTATGCATTAGTCCACCCACTGGACGCCTACAAATCCATTGCTCTTCTCTGGAAAGGTGCTTTGCAAACCACAATCAACACATGTGAGAGACTGAAGAGAATGTTGACTTTTCAAGAGGGTTAAGTCTCACAGGCTTCATACAGTAGAGTCACTTTCTTTAATGAAAAGCCCCTTTTTATCGAGCTCTCTACATTTATTTTTACAGAAAGGGATAGTAAATGTTTGGTTGCTGAGAACTCTTCACAGAAGAGTAAACTCAAGCTCAAAATCATTTTGCCCATTACAACTTGTCATGGTATAATTAAAATAATGACATTGCATAATTCCCAAATCTAATTGTTATTACGAGTCAAGTCTCGCTGCACTCTCAATTTTTGCAGTCAAATTCAAATATATATTAACAGATTTATAGGATACCATTGTTTTTTGACTTGGTTACATAATTCGTGATACTTCATGGGATAAGCAGTTCATTTGCTCATAAAAGAACTCAACATTATGTACCTTTTTATCTTTTTTTTCAATAGTTCTTGCTTCGAATCATATTTTGTGTTTGTGATTCATGTTGGAGCTGGTTGGTTATTCAAGGCTTAGAACTCCGTATTGAAGAGTTTTGCTTTGGAGAAAATGAATGGGAAAACAACTGTGATCAGTAACCGTGCTTTTCACCTAATATTTTATGAATATTAATTTGGACATACTGTTTTTCACCTAGGGAAGTAGGCATATTCAGACAAGGACTTGATTAGCCTTTCTGCGTATGTTTTATTGGGGTTAGCACTAAACTCTATTTCTGAAGATTCCTGAGGCCACTGAAGAGAAGTTGTGAATGGCAGTGGAGTGATTTTGTCACATGATAAAGCCAGCATGACAAATTAGTGTCTCAATTTCATTTATAATATATAGAATGCACTCTTTTAATGGTCACAAAGTTAATTCCTAATCAAATGTATACCTACTCAGACAGTATGCAATTTCAGACACATCTAAACTCTGTAGGATAGTGACCCTTGGGGACCAGATTTCAAAGAACCCTGCTCTTTGCCATCTCCTAAGACACCTTTAACCCAGGTGAAGTTTATTGAATTTTTTTAAAGGATATCGGTATGAAATTTCACCAAAGCATAGCTCTTCTCCTGTGTGAACAGTCGAAAAACTAACCTTGTGTGCACAAAGTATGAAGTGCCTGTTTTGCGTGTTTGATGTTAATTGCAATTTACAAGATGCTTTGGATTGGAATATAACTCGCAGCACATTTCAGAAAAAGCACAATTTATTTTCCAGAAATAGTAATAGTCAGGCACTTATCTTTCTACACCATCATGCTCTTTATTTGTCAATACTTCTAAGTAAAGAAAGCACTGATAAAAACAATGACCTCTGTCACTTTACTAACTCAGTCTCATTGCAAACAGCACTGGTTTTAGACTAGAGACTTAAAACCAAGAGACTAACACTGAGAGACTAATTGTCACTGCGAGAAAGTAACTTAGACCTGTGGTTCTTTTTTTTTTTTTTTTTTTTTTTTCCTACATGTGAAAACAGGCAAAATAAGTTTTTGGCACCATTAACGGATGAAAAGCACTTTCCCTGCTTAATGGTTGCAGCAGTTAAAGTTATTTGTCGCAAGGAATTATAATGTAGTTTTCATGTGACGCTCGATTAAAACTATTGTAAAAGTAGCTTTTGAGGCACTTATACCTTAAGCATATTTAGGATGCTGATGCTTTTAAATATAAGCCTATACTTTATGATTGAGAATTTCAAATGCATTTCTTTAAAAGCTCTTCATCTTCATAGGCTTATTTTGGACATGTGCAAGCTTTTATGGTGGCTTAGCAGAAATTCATAGTATTTTAGTTGATGAAGAGTTATGAACCAGCAGTAAGCTTGTCACACAAATTTTAGTTTTATTACTATTATTATTGTTGTTGTTTTAAATGATAAATGTCCCAAAGATGCAATTCAGGGATGCATTGTAGTCTGCCAAGCCTGGCTCCCGTGGGACTGTGGAAAGTCAATCCTAGGGTTTACCCGGGAAATGGAGCAGACTCTCATAGCAGTGTTTCAGGTCACTGAGCATGCTTGAAAGTACTCACAAATAGCCACAATGGTGTTGTCCCATCAGTTCATTTGGATCCCAGCTGTAGTTGCCTTCACCAGCCATGTGTCTGGCCCTTTATTCAGCTGTCTGTACTCGATTAAACCCTATTATGTTGTTAAGTTGTTCCACTGGCATCACTAAGTGTGAGGTTAACGTTTTGGTTCTGCATTTGCAGATTTTTTTTTTTTAGCTTGCAAAAGGGCATGGATTGATTTGAAACTTGGCTGAATCCTATTTACTTAAATGTGTTATAGTATGTAAATGGAGGGTCTGTTTGATCTTGGTTGTTTTAGTGTATGTCTTTCTAGTTGTTTTAGGTGGAGTTTTAAAAAGAGGGACTTTTTGCTCTGCCTTGTCCGTGTGTGGAAAATCACACGTGGCTCACTTCCAGGAATTTTAAATTATACATTATTGGCGTTGCACTTAGAAATGTAGGGCAGCTGCAGGGTTTTGGGTTTGGGCCAGTTCAGAAAGGTGACAGCCGGTCAATCCAGAGAAACACTAATGCTGATGCTGCACATGGTAGCTTCATTTTTAGGGCAGTCATGTAACTAAAAATACTATGCGGCTTAATCTGATGGATTTATAAAGAGTTGTGGGGAGCTCTATGCAATGATTCTGAAATCTGGCTTCAACAATGATGCCTTTATTTGCTAATGCACATCAACTGCATCCAATTATGAGCAGGAAAGCATGCCTGACCTGATGCACTGTATAAAAATGGCATGGCCCATTTGTTTTAAAGCAAAAATTCCTTTGCAATGGTGAACATTTTTACAGGGTGGGGCAATATAGCTAAAATGTATGTATTTATCACAATATCTTCTTGACGATATTCAATATATATCTTAGAACTAACATAGCCATTGTTTCCTAACATAATATACATTAATGAAAATGAATTTGTAAACATTTTGATAGTGTTGACATACTAAATTCAAGTTTTTGAATTGATTTATTAAAACAGCCAGTTTGAACAGATTTACAGAAATGAATCAAACTCAAAGTCAAAACTTAATGTTATCAGTTTTTTGCTACTGAAATTTAAATCGGAGACGCTAGATCATGAGACAAGGAAAGATTGTAAAGCTAGACACGCGTTATAGAAAGAAAAACACATTAAAATTTTCATATTCGCACATATTTGCCCAGATAAGCAGAAATACCATTACAAATATAGTAAGTAATGTTACATTCAGTCATGTTTTCATGGAAATACAGAAGCTGAAATCTGGGATTTTATAGTCAAAAGACACATATTTTGACTTGTTTCAACCTGAAACCAGCCTGCACAGGCATGACTTATGTCCACTTTTCAATTATGCATATTCACATGGGCAACATGAGCAAATACCTATTTTAACCCAAATCCTTGTTGTTTGGAGCATATAAAAAAAAAAAAAAAAAAACAATGCAATTTTTATAATTGTATAATTATTTGTTAAAAAAAAAACAAAAAACATGTGCTGTCCTTGACAGGAAGTGTAATCCTCCCTCTCTTGATCTGTAGGTTGATAGAGAATTTAATGGTCCATGTACTCCAGTTCTGTTTCAATGTAGTTATGTCAGTGGGTGGGAATCTGGACCAATAGGCTACCAGCACACATTCACATGTTTGCTGAGGATCACACCTAGCTTTTGGACATTTTAATAGAACAACCGTTTCCAAGTTTCCACTTTTGATGGGACTCACATTCTGATGTTTCTCCCGACTGTAATCTCTCCTGCTAGAAAAGGTGTTATTGAAATAAATGTTATGTTCAGAGACATAACACCCCATCACTGGCAGATTTAATACCAGATATTTGGTGGTGCCTGTTTATTACCTGATTTCCTCCTGACTTGTTATTCTGGTCTTCTTGTATAAAGTCCACAATATAAATTGTCCATTTGCGCCATGTGGCAAACGTGCAACATAAAATAAACCGTAGATGCCATGCTTAAACAAGGTTTCTTAAAAAAAAAAAAAAAGGCTGTGAAACCAGATCTTTACCAATAAGTCTTTAAAGCACTGATGATCATGAATTAAAGGAAAAAACAACAACAGCTTTTCTGTGAGGAGAATGTTTATTGGCTAATACTTTGCCCTTCCAGAGCAGCTGGTATTTAGTTAGACTTGTAGATTTTGCCAGGAGTTGCTATGCAGTGGGGAGAGTGAGCCCTGGAATTATTCTCTTTACTCGGAACCGCTGGATACATCCAGGGTTTCTCCAAGTCTTGTCTGACCTTTAGTCTGTGGTCTTCCCCTCTGTCCTTTTTCACAGGTAGCTGATTAAATCCATGGCTGCTAGGTTACAGCTGTTGCCAAGACACAAATTGAGCTAGACATAGAGTTGGTGGTTTCCCCCCCACTATTATTCGACAGCAAAGATGATGCAAATCAGAAAGAGAAGAAGAAAGAAGAAAAAAAAAAAAAAACTAAAGAGCTAAAGAGCTCTATTGTTCTATCCTGATTCCTAAGCAGTTGGCTGAGATAACTGATTTATTAGCCATCAGGGTCATATAAATAAATGTATCACAGGCAAAACTAAATATTAAATGAATTTGGCACTTGCAGAATTTAACCAAATGGGAAACAATGGCATAAATGTGGTGGAAAAGTATGATCTGTAGTATATTCTTGTTATCTAACAAGATATCTCTTCTATTTACATCAAGATTTCTCTTATTTAATATTTGACGATATTTCATAAAATTCTGTTTTAAGTAGGGCTGTGCAATTATCATGATTTTAGATTGTGAATGATTAAAATGTCTCCATGGTCTGCTTTTTAAGAGTTTGTAGCATCTTGCTACAGTGCACATTCATTTGCAGTCAGTTGCAATCAGTTGCAGTTCAGCACCTGCGTCCTAACATGCTGTACAAAGTAGCATACATTCACATCATGTTTAGCAATGCAGCGGTAGGGTTATGCACACGTGACATTGCAGTTCTTGTGCAATGACATTGCAGTTCCCATGTGTTTAAAGGGGACCTATTATGCAAAATTCACTTTTACCTGGTGTTTGAACATAAATATGTGTTGGCAGTGTGTGTACACTACACTATAATGCAGGGGTGGGGAACGTTGATTCTGGAAGGCCATTGTCCTGCAGAGTTTAGCTCCAACCATGAAAAACACTCACCTGCCTGTAATTTTAGTAATTCTGAAGACCTTGATTAGCTTCAGGTGTGTTTTAATTAGGGTTGGCGCGGAACTCTGCAGGACAATGGCCCTCCAGGATCAACGTTCCAAACACCTGCAATAATGGTACAAATCCACCCACTCGTCTTTTTTTTTAAGCCGTAGAACAAATTAAAGGTCCCGTTTTTCGTGTTTTTTTTTTTTTTTTTTTTTAAGCTTTGATTGTGTCATAGTGTGCAATATAACATGTGTTAATGTTTCGCGTGTAAAAAAGCACAGTATTTTTCACATAACTTACTTATCTGTATACCGCTGTTTCTACTGTCATAAAAAAACGGGCTGATGACTTCCTTGTTCTATGAAGTCCCTCCTTCAGCAATACGTATTGATTGTGCCAGCAGTTCCTGTGTTGTGATTCAACAGCAGTTTAGTGCACCCAGAGCCATAGAGAGCGCACCTTGCCCGGAAAGGTCACGCCTCTTACCATAACGTGTGCTGCACATAGTTTTACATGTGGATTATTGTGATGTTGTGCCGAATGAACACAAAAGACAATAATTCCCGAGAGACTGAACTCTTTAATCTCCACAAGCAGCGACAGAAAATGTACAACGTTAGCACTCACTCAGAAGAGTACCTCATACGGAAAACGGCCATATACATAAACATAGTCCCCTCTTGTGGCCATTATGTGCACTGAAGTCCAACATTAACTATTGCAGTAAGGATACCACAATTATAATTTTCGGGAACCGAGTTAAACATAAATTGTAACCATTGATCTCTAAGTACAGCGTCCCTGGGAAGGCCAAACAAAGGTGATTGGACTGCGGGATGAAAAAACACCATTTCGACGACATGGCGACAAACACACTGTACAAACGCAACTCTTGCTCTTCTCTGTGGGAGTGCAACAAGACCACGCCCCCTTTTTTGTGTATTCCTGTGGGCGGAGGTTAGTCAAAAAACTTGTTTAATGACGTTTTAGTGACGGAAGGAAGTAAGAAGGAAGTAGAGGGATGTAGTCCAAACTGGCCGTTCGATGTAGGCGACTTCTGTTAAATAAAATATCTCGCTTGGCATTGAACTTTGAGCTTTAAAATTTTACAGATTTTATTTATACTCTAACAACAACATTACACACTAACTAAAGTTTGAAACATGGGATCACAAAGAATGGGACCTTTAAGATATTTTTGATGAAATTCGAGAGTTCTCTGACCCCTCCATAGACTGCAATTTAAATATCACTTTCAAGGCCTAGAAAGGTTAAAATGGCCCATGTGACTACAGTGGTTCAGCCTTAATTTTATGAAGTGACGAGAATACTTTTTTGTAAACAGCGTCAGCGTCGGAATGCTGAGCTGGCATTCTGACATATAACCCGGAAGTGCTGCACTGTGTTTACTACGTGAACAGCAAAGACTGAAATGGAAGAGAAGAAATTGTTGAATAAAGTCGTCATATTTGTTTATTTTGCGCACAATAAGTATTCACTTCGCCTTATTGAAATTAAGGTTGAACCACTGTAGTCACATGGACTATTATATATGATGTCTTTACTACCTTTCTGGGCCTTGAAAGTAGTAATTAAATTGTTGTCTATGGAGGGCTCAGAGAGCTTTCAGATTTCATCAGAAATATCTTAATTTGTGTTCCAAAGATAAACGAAGGTCTTACGGGTTGAGGGTGAGTACTTAATGACAGAATTTTCATTTTTGGGTGAACTAACCCTTTAAGATTACACAAATAGATGTTTTAGTCTTTGGCAGAGTATTATTCCAAGGCAAGAGCTTTAAAGACTCCGCCCTCTTCTGGAAAGCGGGGTGGGGAGCAGCAGGATAAAAATTGAGATTATATTTTTGCCAAATTACCCACACCTAATTCTAAGTGTATTCAGTTATATGGATTCAGTATGAAGATATGTCGGGTATCTTTTTTACTGTCTCTAAAGCAAGTGTTGTTAATTGTTTAGCTTATGTTTAGAGTAAAGGGGGAAGAAAAAAAAAAAAAATAAAAATAAAAATAAAAAAATAAATATATATATATATATATATATATATATATCTTGTGCATTATGCAATGGTAGTTACTTTTGTATTTGGTTGTTTTATTAATAATAGCTATAATACTCCATACTTTTATATTGAAAAAATGACCTTATAAAAAAGTCCCATTTAAAACAAATAAACAAAAACACTAAAGAAAGATCATATTTAATTTCTGAATAGATGTTCAAACGGGTAGTATAGGTGGCACATATCAACATGCTCATGACTATTAAAAAAAAAAAAAAAAGTTTCGTAGTTATATCAGCTGCGAATCACGATTTGCTACTATATATTGATATTTTCCTACTAGAGCGAGCATTTGATTGGGTGAAACTTTGTATGATGTGCAAGATGATCAATGTTTTTTTTTTTTTTTTTTTTTTTTCTGTTGTACATTATTTTCTGCTAGATGTAATGTTGTTTGAGTACACAAGTGGATAAAAAAAAAAAAAAAAAAAGTCTATCGGTTTCCGGGCTCTTTTTCATTTCTGACATCAGTCTGAAAGTTGATGACCTATTCTGCCCTAACTACTGACAAGCTTAGCAGTTTAAGATCTGCTGTTATCTTTCACCGCTTAATCCGTCATTTACATTAAACTCTTATTTTTAGTCATGCCTTGTGTGGTGCATGCAAATGAGATGTTTATGTTATCAACAAACCACAATGTATTACACTGTCTTCCCTTTATTTGGGGCTTGTTTCATTGCTGACGTTTGACTAGGACTGTCGATGCTAGGTGCTTTGTTTTTTTGTTTGTTTTTTCCGCCGGGTGAGAGCTGGGAGTGAAAACGTAGGCTCCTATTGGAGGAGCTTTATGCTGAGCACTACACTTTGCCATTGGCCATTTGTTTGAACAGTGCATAGGGGGTTTAGGGGCTCAGTAAAGCCTGGTATCAAGGCCCTGAATGCAACTGGCATTCAAGGCCCTGGATTAGTGACCAGAAAAGGGAAACATTGCCACCTCTAGCAGTTTAGTTGTTTACCCGTGAAATCATAATTTAATGATACGTGTTGGGTTTTCTTAAATTAAACATTCAAATAAAGTTCTTTCGTTCTTTTCGTTCTTTTCGTTCTTTTCGTTCTTTTCGTTCTTTCTTTTGTTCTTTTCTTTCTTTCGTTCTTTCTTTTTTTTCTTTCTTTCTTTCTTTCTTTCGTTCTTTCGTTCTTTCTTTCTTTCTTTCTTTCTTTCTTTCTTTCTTTCTTTCGTTCTTTCTTTCGTTCTTTCTTTCGTTCTTTCTTTCGTTCTTTCTTTCGTTCTTTCTTTCGTTCTTTCTTTCGTTCTTTCTTTCGTTCTTTCTTTCGTTCTTTCTTTTCTTTCTTTTCTTTCTTTTCTTTCTTTTCGTTCTTTTTTTCTTAATAAATAAAGTGAAAGAAAGAAAGAAAGAAAGAAAGAAAGTAGCTACATTTTGATGACTTTTCTACCCAATACACATCTTGGGAATATCTATGGGTCATCAGCTGGGACAAGGGTCTTTCGTTACATAATTCCTAGTGGAATATCTTGTGTCCATAGTGTCCTGAACAGAACTGAGCATGCTGATCCAGTCAAGTGCTGCTTTGTAAATACATAATTTATTTGCATTACTTTAGTTTAAAAGTGCAAGAAGGTGATAGTGAAGTTTTATCAATATGAACGGACATTAGCTTTAATGCACCTTGGAAGGACAGCTCGTAGAATGCTGGGATAGATGGGTCAGTGACATAAGTTTCCCAAAAAAAAGTGGAATGTTCAAGCCATTGTCAGTATAAATAGCATTTTTAATGTATTTTGAAAGAATTAACACACACAGGTCAATGGAGTTAACGTATAAGTCAGGTTTACCGTTTATCTGATATGTAATTTTCTTTCTTTCTAGGGGGTGCTGTCCAAAATGGAGGTGAAGACATCACTTCTCGACAATATGATAGGGGTGGGTGATATGGTCCTCCTTGAGCCCCTATCAGAAGAATCCTTCATTGAGAATCTAAATAAGCGATTCGATCACAACGAGATCTATGTAAGTATTACTTAAACCAATGCTGAGAACATCATGCAATAATTGCGGTTTCCTTTTCCTTGGATATATATTTTTAATTTTAGGCTTTCACTACTCTAGACAGTCAGATCACATCAAGAGTCTCTAAGTTTAGTCTGTGTGTTCCCACTGCACAAATAAATAGGAGAGGTTAGAGGAACACACTGTAAATCATAGTTCTCTCATTGTTCTGTCCCCTCTCTCATGTCTTTCCCATTCATTTGGACTCGGTCTTGAAAGCAGTTGAATACAAACAACCAACCAACCTATAAAATAATTCCTTTGATGGATAAATAATTGTTTAATGAATCAGAATATGCATTGTTAATGGATATCAAGAAGAACTGAGGATTTACTTCTTCTCCATAAATCAGAAACAGTGTCTCATAATGAGTTGTTTAGGAATGCACTACATTGTAACGTTACAGTGGAACAGGCCTTGCCCACAAATGCCGACAGAAACGGCTCTGTAGCTTAGCTCCTTCCCTGAGTGAGCTGTACATGTTTATCTCCACGCTAGAGCCTTCAAACAATTGATTATTATTAAAACTACTAAGTTTTTCAGTCCAGAGCAGTGAGTGATTTTCTGTTTTTCTTTTGTTTGATTCACACTACAGCAGTAGGTACTGTACATTAAGCTGCTGTCACTTTAATACACAGATCTAATATACACATGCAATTTCTTTCCACATAAACCCACTGTGTTTTTGATATAACCTTGTGTGTATCTGACAGTTTAAGTTCAGTAAGATGCAAAAGAGTGCTCTGAAAAACGTATATCAGACATTTAAACAGATATGGCTTTAAAACACATGCAAATAATAAACTTTCATGAAGACATAGAACTGCAAAGTCACAAGAGTGTGACCATGATAGAGATGATAATCAAAAAACAAACATGTGCTTGAAAGATTTTGTTAATTTACCTTTATATGGGCCAATGAAATCGATAAAACATGTTCCAAATGTATTGATGTGTTAATTATAGTTGCCACATCTCATGAAAATTTGATTTCAGTATCAGGAAATATCAAAATTAAATGACCCAGCTGAATGGCCAGTTTGCATTTTGTGTGGCACCATTAAAATGGACCCTTATAAAGGCTTGCTTATATTTTGCAGAGCTATAATCTGTCCAGTAATAAGACTAAAATTGTGTAGTTGGTCACAAATGGTTGAGTGTGTTTAGTCTGTAATTGAGTTTAACTACCCACAACCCTCATGTCCTGTAGCACATTTATAATACAGCCTCTAGCCTTGTGTTTAATCTGCAAATCACACAGAACGTTGCTGACCAGAACAAAATTATGTAGACAGACCACAATATATTTATATGTTCTTTGTGCAACTTATTTGTCTTGTTAGCAAGTCCTAGTCAAATCAACCATAAATTAAAAGTTTGTCATTACTTTGTCACTCTCAAGCTGAATTTACAGTCTCTTGTTCTTACAATGATGGTTTACTGAACTCCAGAAAGGACAAAACGGCATCATAAAAGTGGTCCATACAACTTGTGCACTATTTTTTTAATTTGTTACAAACTCGTTCTACGGAAAAGAACTGGGTAAAGACAATTCGTCAAAATCCTCCTTGTGTTCATCAGAATAAAATAACGGCTCACAAATTTGGAATGACGTGAAGGTGGGTAAATATACTACTGAATAAATGGGTGAACTTTTCCCTTTAAGCTTATATTGTATGCTTCATGAATTTTTTAGGAGTGTCTCCACTCTCAGTATCATCTATATAAATGCTAAGAGCTTACATCACTGTCCATCATATCACTTACATATCACCAATGCTAATTTTACAAAGGAAATCAGAGAATTATCTCCTTATCTAATCAATGCCCTGAAAAAAAAAAAAAAAACTATGATGGGTCCAGTTTTAGATACAGCCTGCTATAAGAGCTGAATTATGAAACAAATGTCCTTACATTTATTGACATCATTAAACTTTGCTCTGTATAATTGGCCGCAAGAAATAACAAATGCATTAATGGGAATGTGTGTATTTGCACATTAAGTGTTAAGGAACATATGTAATTGTGTAGCTCTGTCTTTTAGTGATGTTCATTATTCATCCAAATTTGCACGTTCTGCCAAAATGTAGATGCACTAGGTCTCATTTAGATGTATTTGAGGGGCCAATTGAATTTAGACGGGCCTAGTTCTGGGGGGTATTCCAGAAAGCAGGTTATGTGACATACCTGGGTATGTTTAAGAGTAAGTAAGTGGATAACCTCAACGTTCGGTTCCAAAAACGGAAGTAAACTTTAGGGTATGGTCAGGGTATATGTGACAGTAAGTTAACCCTGCTTTCTGGAATACACCCCTGTTCTAATGCACTGATAGTCCTCACATCTCTAGTGTCCCAGATGTCACCATTGTTGACCATGTTTAAATCTATCTGGGAATGGGAGGATCATATTCCTCATAGAATAAAGAGATGCTAGTCCTCTTCTGTTTGTGTGAAAGAAGGATCGGTCTGAAATAAGTTTGATTTATCTATGTGTGGTGGTCCATCCATACTAACTATAAGTTAGACTACAATTCAAAAGTTTGGACAAACCAAACATTCTTCATTATTATTATTATTATTATTATTATTAGTATTAGTATTAGTATTAGTATTAGTATTAGTATTATTATTATTATTATTATTATTATTATTATTAGTATTATTATTATTATTAGTATTATTAGTATTATTAGTAATAATAATAATAATAATAATAATTATAATAATAATTATAATAATAATTATAATAATAATAAACATAATAATAATAAACATAATAATAATAAACATAATAATAAAAATAATATAATAGTTATAATAGTTATAGTAATAATTATAATAGTTATAATAATAATTATAATAATAAGTTCCATGTCATTAAAACTATGAAATAACATAAATCAATGTATGGGAATTATGTAGTTATTCCTCAAAGTTGCCAACTTCTGTCTAGATTTCCTTTTTGCTCACATTCACTTATCCAATTCATGATGTGCGTAATGGATGGATGGATGTTTGTTTGTTTGTTTTTGTTTGTTTATTTGTTTGTTTGTTTTTAGTATTAATAATAATTAGTAAATAAGAGTATTGGATGAGTTAAAATGTATGCAGACCATTTAACTGATTTTCCTTCTATGTAGTTAATATCATTTTTATTTATTTAGCTAGCTAGTTACTTATTTACTTCTGTAATTTTTATTTTCATATTTTACAATTTTGTAATTATAATATTATACCTATATAGGCACAAATTATATGTGTCTACAAATGTCATTTTAGGAATTTAAGCCTTTAGTTCAAAAAGCTTTTAAGATAAATTTGGTTGTTGGAATTGTCCAAACTTCACATTTTTGACTGGTTGTGTGTGTGTGTGTGTGTGTGTGTTTGTTTTTTGTGTTTTTTTTTCACCACCGTCAACTTTCACTTCATCTGTGGATTAACATTTGTTTTCTACACCTTAGGCATTCATTATGAACACCTTTACAATAGGTACTGTTGCACTGGGAGAGGCTCACTCACTGTAATGAATGGTTGAGGACAGCTGCAAGAAATGGACATTGTTCTGAGGCTTTTAGAAATTTGACATTTGCTTTTAATGTCATAAGTTGAAAATTGTATTTTGTATAATGAAGAAACGAAAGACTTAAAGAAAGAGAAGCTGGAATAAATTACTCTGTGTTTGTATGAATCTTCTGAAATGGACAACTTCAGACACCATTGTCCATACTGGCCACTTTTGACCACCCTGTGTTGTTGATGTTTCCTGGGATTCCGAACATTTTTGTTTGTTCTCTTGTTCAGTTGCTTGCAGGCCCCCCGCCTGTCTGAACAATACCCAGGAATTCCCATCTGGATCGTGCAGACGGAGACATATTGTAGCTTTACTCCCCTGCTGCCGTCACTGTTCTTACAACACAATGAGGCAGAAAATGTGCTTGCTGATGTCTGTGTCTCACAGCAGGGGATGAACTAGATTTGACAAGTATAAATACAGTGAACTTTTAGGGTTGTCACAATACCAGTACAAATGAAAATTCACAATCATTTTCATAATAGGCACACACCGCTATTTTCATTACAACTGACTTGACAATGCAGTTGACAGTGTGCGGTGACAACACTCGGGTACCAAGTTAGTCTATATACTGTAGTGTATATTGAATAGATTGTCTATACTCATATCATGTATTTTCACAAATTCTCAAGCTTGGTGATTCTTGTTTGTTGATCAGTGATTCATTGCTTCTCCTTTACTCTCCTCCACAGACATACATTGGCAGTGTGGTGATCTCAATGAACCCCTACAAGTCCCTGCCCATCTACACAGCAGAAAAGGTTGAAGAGTATCGCAACAGGAACTTCTATGAGCTCAGTCCACACATGTGAGTTTAGAATCTTTCTCATTCATTGATCTCTGTGTCGCACAGTTTCACACAATGAGGGATAGATGATATGTCAGCACCATATTGGTTATTGGCTGATGTTTGCAAGCGTTTAATTTAATTTAATTTTATTGTTTATTTTTCATAATATTTTTCCATCCATTTTTTTTTTTTTTCAAACTGCTTGTCCTATGTTGGGTAGCCTATCCCAGCATCTCGGGTTGTAGGCAGGGAAACGACCTGTTTTATTTTATTTATTTTAGTTTGCCATTTTATTTTGTATTTTTAATTATTTTTATTTTGACCCAATATTGGATATTAATCAGAAAATGTATTAGCTCTTCAATAGTTTCTGCCTATTTTAACATTTACAATTTAGCACTAAATTTAGCAATACATTACGGCAAAGATTTTAATCTTTTGGGAGCACTAAACAGTCACTATCTAGTTTCTTCTAGGCTTGGTGGGCAGAGCACAAACTTGAGAAAATTGGTTCAGACATGATTACACAGGGTTGGAAAATCCATGCAGCTTTTATAAAGCTCTTTAATCAATAATAATGTGAAATTCCCCCAGCGGTGTCATGTTTGCAGAAGTGCTTTTGCAGAGTAGTTGTGCATAAACCGAGTCTACTCTATCCACTCGACCCCTGAGACATGATGTCCAGCCCTGCTGGGGGAGGGGCGGCTCGCTGTCCTGTCCTGCTCTAGCTAATGACCATCTGTCTCTCTAGAGGGCTGCCAGCCGCCTGACCAGACTGCCAAATCAAAACAAAGCAGTCTGCTTTGTTTGATCGGCAGATGCACACTTGCCCTCTGAAAAACATCATGGCCCGGACTAACTCTCAAAACGAGCCATTGAGAATGGAATGGCTGTTCCAGTATGCTTTTCCTACTCATTCTATACACTCTCCCCTGGAAAAGAAAAAGTTCAAATAAACAGCTGTGTACAGCTGTGTTTTCTTTCCCAACTTTTTTTTTTTTAATGCTCTTTTGATACTTCTAAATTGATCTCTCTTCTGTTTCTGAGCTCATCATCTTCATTTGATCTACTTTAAGTAAATATTTTCTGTGGTATGTGAGTTCTCCTTCAGTCTTAGATCCTTCCATATTCATATGTTTTACTCTTTGCGCTGTTACAGTGATGTCAGGGTCGATGCTTCTCTGATCTGAAGCCAGGCTCTGAGCTCATTCCAGGGCAGCTGCTTTTCCTGTCATGCCTGAGAAGCAGACCACTTAGATGGCTCTGGGTTTACAAGCCTCCCGGGCTCATACATTCAGGCATCCTGGGACAATGGGCCATAACCGGTTCTGTTAACAGCACAAATCGTATAGGCTGTATTTTTGATTATCACCTCATCACCTCTGTAAACACAGCAGTCAGGCAGGGGAAGCAGCAAAATGGCCCAGAGCCTCTGTGCTCAAACTGCTGTCAAGCTCTTGAGTACGTTTTTGTCAAGTCTGTGCTTGTTTTATCATTTTCAGAAATATTATGAAGAGCATAGTGTCATATAGCCAGACTTTTACCTTGTGGCATAAAGGTGTAAAATACTTAAAGAAAGCTATGTATTATCATTCCCATTGATTTGATTTAAATGGCAGTTGCTCAGCTGGTGCAGGACCCCCTGCAAGTGTGCAATTTGATATCAGCCCTCTCATGGGCACTTACTTTTGCAGTCAGGTGACATTGAAAACTGAAGAGTTTACCACCTGCAACAACATTATGAATACAATGCATGCTTAGTTGCATCATGAATGTCATACAGATGTATTTTGCAATGCAACAATGTGTTGCACATACATGTTACATGTGCAGGGATGTCCAGTCCTGCTCCTGGAGAACCACTGTCCTGCAGAGTTTAGGTCCAATTCTAATTATACACACCTGAACAAACTAATCAAGCGGTGCGTCCCAAATTATGTACTTATACACTATTCTATGCTGCTTTGTAGTATAAACCGTGTAAGTAGTGTGTTGGACACTTCTTACACTCTGTCGCAGCTTTAATTACGTAACAAGGAGGGTCATTCAGACTCTGATGTTGAATGACAAAATAACCTTATAATCCACCTAATCCACCTTATATTTCAACGCGCAAGTAAGGTGTTTTCTGTGAATGTGCGAGACTTGCGATTTATTAGCCGCTATAGGGAAATAACGAGAAGAATATCAAAGTGCAGTAAACTGTACAACTGTTTTGCTACAAACCAGCATGTTTATAATTAAGACAATGCATTAAAATATGGTAAATACCAATTCGTAATATCAAGCAGCATAACGAGCTGTTTTGTACAGCTAAGAAGTTAATATAAAGTGTTGAGTACATAGTGCATAAGTGCATAGTGTACATATTGTAATTTGGGACACAACTAAGGTTTTCAGGGATACTAGGCTGTCTCAAATTGCCCCTATACCATTATGTAGTACACTATTTGAAGGAACAGCTATCTGTAGTGGTATCCAAAACCATGGTGGATATTATCGACATATTATCTCCATAATGCATCTAAATAATACAACCGATGTACACTTAATGGCTAGCCCCTAGAATACCCATGCACTAGCACTTTTGCACTACCATGCAAAGCACTTCTGGCACACTCAATGTCTGAATTCGCTCACTGGTTTTCATTCACTCATTCAGTGGACTATATTACTGGAACTTCCAGGCAAGTGCGCTGGGGCAAGTTGGAGCTAAACTCTTTAGGACAGTGGCCTTCCAGAAGCCAGACTGGACACCCTTATTTAGTGGACTATATTAGTGGAGTAATATAGGGAATAGGGCATGGGGAGCAATTTCAGATACAACTGTAGAAACTTCCAGGCAAGTTGGAGCTAAACTCTTCAGGACATTGGCCCTCTAGGAGCAGGACTGGACACCCTGGGCATAGTTATGTTTTAGACTTAAGAATCATTCTTATCTTGAATAAGGGGCTTGGCTTAAGCTCTCTTTTAATTAGGTCCTCCTCAAAGACTGTGAGGATCTTCTTTAAATGACGTCTATGTAAAAGACTATTTTGACATGATTTGATCTTAATCTCCAAGTCAGGCCATCTGCTTGGGGTTATTGTAGTAGATCTTTTGTAAAATGAGACTATGACAGGGTTTGTAAGTTGTCCTTCCCTAATCATCTTTTCCTATCCATTAAGAGATCATGCAACCCTTAATTTTAACAGCTTGTTCATGACCGTTGGAGCGTATTGTCAGTTTTGAGTGTATTTGCTGTGTAGTGAAACTGTACAGTTGTGTTCAAAATTATTCAACCCCCAATGCTGTAAATGGTTTTAGGGAATTTAGTGTACATTTGTAATTGTATTCAGAATGAAATCCTACAAGGACTTCTTAAAGAACCATATGCAACTAAAATGACATCAATTAGTTTTGCAATACAGTAGTAAATGTTTCATTTGTGAATTCTTCATTGTTCAACCCCTTAAAGACTACCACTCTGAAGAACAGAGGTTCATTGAAGAGTTTTCAATCAGGTATTGAAAACACCTGTGGATGTCAGGGAGCAGCAATAAAGCCTAATAAGCACCAATTAGGCAGCTTTAAAATGACTTTGATACTCAGCTCCTTCTAGACATTTACTGGTGTGGTTACAAACATGGTGAAGTCAAGAGAATGGTCCAGGAAGACAAGAGAACAGGTGATTACTCTTCACATGAAGGGCAATGGCTATAAGAAGATTGCAAAGATGTTAAACATACCAAGAGACACCATAGGAAGCATCATTCGCAAATTCAAGGCAAAGGGCACTGTTGAAACGCTACCTGGTCGTGGCAGAAAGAAGATGCTGACTTCGACTGCTGTGCGTTACCTGAAGCGCAGAGTGGAGAAAAGTCCCCGTGTGACTGCTGAGGAACTGAGGAAAGATTTGTCAGATGTGGGTACTGAAGTTTCTGCTCAGACAATATGGCACACCCTGCGTAATGAAGGCCTCCATGCCAGAACTCCCAGGCGCACCCCCTTGCTGACTCCAAAGAATAAGAAGAGTTGACTGCAGTATGCCAAAAGTCATGTGGACAAACCACAGAAGATTTGCGATAGTGTTCTGTGGACTGATGAAACAAAATTAGAACTGTTTGGGCCCATGGATCAACGCTATGTTTGGAGGAGGAAGAACAAGGCCTATGAAGAAAAGAACACCTTGCCTACTGTGAACCATGGCGGGGGTCAATCATGCTTTGGGGCTATTTTGCTTCTGCAGGTACTGGGAAGCTTCAGCGTGTGCAAGGTACCATGAATTCTCTTCAGTAACAGGAGATATTGGATGACAATGTGATGCAGTCCGTCACAAACCTGAGGCTTGGGAGACGTTGGACCTTTTTAACAGGACAATGATCCCAAGCATACCTCCAAGTCCACTAGAGCATGGTTGCAGATTAAAGGCTGGAACATTTTGAAGTGGCCATTGCAGTCACCAGACTTAAATCCGATTGAGAACCTCTGGTGGGACTTAAAGAAAGCAGTTGCAGTGCGCAAGCCTAAGAATGTGACTGAACTGGAGGCATTTGCCCATGATGAATGGGCAAAGATACCTGTAGATCGCTGCAAGACACTTCTGTCAAGCTATGCTTCATGTCACTTGGGGGTTGAATAAAACTGATAATGATGTGAGCTCATTTGCTATTTGTCTGACCTACACGTGCCTCTTTCATTTAATTGTAAGCAGGATGACTGAATGATCAAAATCAATGTCAAACCGAAACAACAAAACAATCAATTTCAGTGGGGGTTGAATAATTTTGAACACAACTGTATGTGATATGATTGCTTTTCATCCACTGTGGTAAGTAAACCCCAAGTTCTTCATCTTGTCATGCACAAACAAGCTTATTTTGTTCCAATGGCAAGTACAAGCTTAGCAGCTTGAAAGGCCATTCTGTTAGCTGAGGAACCAAATGAAATTAAAGAAACACAAGATTAAGGCATCTCTAGAAGCTGATCCTTGCAGCACACTTAAATCTCAGGTTCAAAAAAAAAAAAAAAAGTTAAGCATGTACTTTTGTACTCCAGTAGTGTCACCAAACTTGAACAAGACTTGCAAAAATAATAGTCCACTCAAAACCCATTGTTATGCCTATGTTATGTCTGCACAATTATGTTTGGTTCTGCTAAAAGCACAGAATATACACACTTACAAAGAAATTTATAAATGTTAAAAACATTGAATTAGCTAACCCCGTTTTTTTTTTTTTTTTTTTAATCTTCCATTCTGTTTCTGGTGGTTCAAACATACACATGCATAAAAACTGGTTGGCATTTGTAAGGTGTTAGCATGGCTGCTTTAAGCAGAGCAGTAATTAAAGTAGCCAAAGTCAGCTTATCCTGCTAAGCACTCATCCATGTTTATGACTTAAGATTTTTAAGCTATCCCTAAATTATACATCACCTGGGCAGAGCCATGCAATGACTTCCCTGTATTAAGATCACATTATTATTGTTATTATCCAGTTGCAGTAAATCTCTAAAATTAACCAATCAATTGTAAAGGTATTATCTCTAAGGGGTTTCTTAACATTAGGGGTTTGTTGGAGCTGGTAGCTGAGCAGTGGTGGTCAGAGCCATGGAGACAATAAAGTGGCTGAGACCACCATGCTCACTAATCATGACAAATGGTAGCGTGTTTAAAGATGCTCACTGGAGGTGACAAAGTGTCTTTTTTTTTTTTTTTTTTTTTGCAGCTGCTATATTGCAAATATAGTACAAATAGCAATATATTCTATTTAAATGGCAATATATTCTGAAAATAGCAGCATTTTCCTGGCGATGAGCTATTTACATTAGGTGAAAATAGCTATAGAATTTATTACACCATGTAAAAGTATC
The DNA here is from genome assembly GCF_024489055.1 of Chanodichthys erythropterus. Taxonomy (NCBI): domain Eukaryota; kingdom Metazoa; phylum Chordata; class Actinopteri; order Cypriniformes; family Xenocyprididae; genus Chanodichthys; species Chanodichthys erythropterus. The sequence goes on from NC_090234.1 coordinate 9,454,031, forward strand.
AGTTCTTTGCAATAAGAGTAAATGGTAATTACTGTAGATGTTAGCTATACATTATATTGACATACTATTTGCACAGTATTTTTGTACATTAACAGGATGCAATAATATCATAGATTTAGATTTATCATATATTATTATATTTATTAAAATTATTAAATTGATGCTGATTTGTTGGGAGAATAAAAATCCTCCCTACACCTTACCCTAACCCTACCCAATAAACACTTTTAATATTATGAAACACTTGTTCGCAGTTTATTTCCACTTTTAGAACATTATTTTAATTTTTATTAAAAAATAAAAGTGAGCTTGGCAAAAGGCGTATTCAAACACGAATTTTTTTATATTTGTACCAAGGCTGTAACAGTTCTCCGTTTAAAAAAAAAAAAATAAAAAATAAAAACTATCTTTCTCCACCCACAGTTCGGCACGCAGTTGAACCGTGATTAATCTCGCATGCAAATACTAAACTGAGCTATCTTTCTCATTGTCTTGTGCTTGAATGGAAAAATTCACTCAAAATTATGTCCAAAGCATGCCTGTCTTGGTGAGTATCTTGGCAAACATTTAGTCGGTTATGTCTTAAGTGAACAAAGGACAACATGTGTACAGGGATCACTGATGTCTTGAATATCTTGCATTTACTATCAGTATTGGATTTGTGTATTATGTTTTAAAGTGCATAACTGCTGCTGTCTTTGTTTTTAATATTAATCCAACAACAAAAGACAAAGAAATAACTCACTGCTCTTGAATTACTTTTGAAACTTTTAATAAGGATTAATCAAATCCATGCATGTGGAGATAGTGTATTTTATCAGAAGGCTAAAATTGTATTCGATAGGATGTTTGGAAATGCTCTGCATTGGATCTTATCTTACTGCTGGAATGTGAGCTTGAACTTTGGTTTTGAGATGGTTTTAGTTAATGACATAGGGTGAGTGTGAAACGCTTCATTCTGGCAACCACACATGGTTCAAGAGCCCCGGTGTCACCTCTCCCTCCCAAACTCTGCTCTGCTGTCTTTGGCTTAGTGGCCATCTGTGTTGTAAGAGCAATTCAGTGGAATCAGACTGTGAATGAGGTTGTCTGTGAATTCCCGTCTTTTTTAAGGTGAACTCTCCCTTCAATGGTCTTTATGACATCTTTGTCTGAGGTTCATGCAGAATGTTGTCCCATGTGTTCAGCACATTGTGCTTTTTAGCCTTACTAAACAGAGCTTTTTATAATTCAGGCCTGAAAGTGTTCTCAGGAACATGTCGATTCAGACACCCACGCAATCTTATTCTTAAATGACAACGATTTGATGTCTATTAACTTTTGACAAGTATGATCACAACAGAACATTCAGATTCATTTAAATTTCTTCTTTTGTAAAGAACAAAACACCATATAGGATTTGGAACAACAAACGGCAGTAAATAAACAAACAATTTTTATTTATAAAAACTATTCTTTTAAAGGAGTCCTATTACATTTTCACTTTTTTCAACTTTGGTTAGTCTGTAATGTTGCTGTTTGAGCATAAAAAGATTTGCAAGGCTACAAAGTTCCACTCCAAAGGGAGATATTTTACTTTTCAAAAGCTGGAACTAAAAAACACTTTCTCCGGATCTTGTGAAGTCACAATGTCACTCATTTAAATAATCTCCACCCATGGAATACACAAAAAAGTGGGCGAGGCCTGGTGAGCTGTGCTAGTGAAGAATTAGTAGTATGTTGTTTGCCATGTTGGAGAGACGCTGGGGTTTTTTCCACCCCAGTTCCAAAACCCCTTTGTTTGGCCTTCATAAGACAAACTAAAAAAACTGGTTAAAATTATTTTTTAACACTGTACCTGAACATTATAACCCAAGTGTTTATCTGTGTGCTGCACATTTTTACAGAGGACAGCTTCTAGAATCTAAGAGGGTAAAATGCTGGCTATGGGCAAAAGCTTCTCCTGAAAGACGGAGCAGTTCTCATTTTGTCGGGACAATCGGTTGTTTATGGATCACAACCTAAAATAATGTTTTATTATTTGTTTTGTTTTCTATGAACAGTTCCAATTATACGTTTTTTTGTTGTTGTTGTTGCTGCTACGATGTAAACAAAGTGCAAAGCTGTTTGACTTTTTGCTAGCTTGCTAGCTAACATTACAGTGTTGATGTAGTGTTTAGCTACTGGGCTCTTGCTTTCGTAAGACTGTGCAGAACCTTTGCAAGCACATATTTTACAGGACGTTTCTGAGTGTTAAGTTTGCAAGGTTCGGTGAACAATCTTCTTGTTCATAAACATTCTCTGGGCCTAAATCAGGCTCTAATTGGTCTGGCAATGTTGGCAATAAATGCATACAGTAAATAAAAATATTGGCAACATATTTACACCTGAGCAGATGAAACTCGTAGTTATGGTAAGGGGCGTGACATTTATGAAACGCGCTCTAAACGTTCGCCAATCACAACACTGGGCCAGCTAACCAATCAGAGCAATTTTCATATTTTGGAAGGAGGGGCTTCACTGAAACGGAAACTAAACAGTGCATTTGACTGGGAAGAGAGGTGCTCCAATAATGTGTAATATGTGAAAAGTAATGTTGTGTTTTTGTTTTTGTTTTTTTAACAATCAAGCATGAAAAACTATTCTAATACACACAAAAAACAAAATTAAGACTTTGTAAAAGAGCATAATAGGACCTCTTTAATGAACAGACGTTTAGACATGAAAAACCCTGCCGCAGGCTTGGTGATTCATTACCTGATCCTTAACCACGGCATACACATTGTCTTAATTAAATGGATGAGCTTTACCAAATGAAGAACAACCATTTAGAACAACCATTGTCTGTCCAGACATCTTTGAAACACTGTCATTGCCCATATGTAATGACTAGGTGGCCCTTTCTTCCCTCTGGGGTCTTCTCTTTCCTGTGGGCCTACATGCACCTGCTACCCAATACTGCTCATCCCTCAGCAGTGAGAGTTTGCAGCTGTGTTCCAGTCTATTAGGCCTAATTGTGTTTGATTAGAGAGGAGCATAGTAAGTAGCATAACAGTGATATTTATGTGCTCTGTTCCAAACCTACTGGGCATTCAGTAACATAAAATAAAAGTGATAAAAATATTGAAAAATGACAAATATTTTAACCATTATTTGTGTATTTCTATGATGTGTATGTACCAAGGCATTTAGCTTAGCAACATGCTAACAACAAAGTGTATTGAAAATAGTCAAGTCTCCATTGCTCTTTGT